>NW_026864556.1:0-54695 GCF_026571515.1 Ruditapes philippinarum
ACTATTTGCTAAGGTCGAACTTAAATACTAAATGCAGGAAACACAACCCTACAACAGAAAGACATACCTGATTGCCTATGCTATATGTCAATTAATCCCATCCGACTCTATTGTTACAGTACCACAATAAGATGGTATTTGATTGAATCTTTGTTTGCATTAGCATTCATTAAAGGCAACTCATTGACCGTGTGAAAACAATAACATCAAAACATTTAACTATATAACGTTTTACAATAAATCGTGTTTTTTTTTATTATCTTTGAGTTTATAAATTCCTCCAAACGTTTGAGGATCAGCTGTCGTTCAAAGGTTTTTCGGGCCTAGACAATTGTAGCCATATTTTTCTCAAGCTCTAGGAGTAGCCTTCTTTATCGTTACCAAGGCAACATCCGAAATTCAAAGATCACTCGTACGCAAATGGTTCCAATATATATGCTTACTTTTGAAAAAAAAAGTCATATGTTGCATTTGTTATGTTACTGTCGGATTTTGTTTTATTAATGCCAGGATTTCAAATTCTATTTGAATGACCCTGTTTATTGATATAGACTGATTACATGCTTAACTTCATAAAATTTTTAAGTGATACTGTTTGCACTTACTATTCGAAACACCATGCAAATATACAGTCTGATTAAATACTTGGTTCATTAAAACTGATATGGGCTGCACTTTCTCTATATATTAATTGCATGAAAATAGCAACTCTGAAGACCAACTTTGGTTTTTACCAGCTATACACAACGACATATTGTTGGGAAAGTGTTTGATTATTTTCTATGCAATTTTATGTTTATTACTATTCCTCAGCAACACAGTGGACATATGGTTCAATTTACCCTATCATTTGACAGTATTAGTCAATAAATAAATAAATTAGTTTACGTTCGTATTAAATTATATCTTGGTTGATTCTACAAGTCGGGAATCATCACGCATAAATTTGATATAACAAATACGTATCAATATTTTATTACATGTTATTAACGTAACTGTTATGCCATAACTCTACATGTGCGTCTAAACTTATATTTTCAAGACATTATGTCATAGGCCATTTTGATGATAGTAAATTCCGTATTATTTCCTTAAAGCATTGCAGACTGCATAGAACTGTTCCTTATATGCCTGATTCCAAGTAACACGTATTACAGTGGACAGTTTCATATAAGCTTGTAGTGTTCTCCTCAATCCTGGATGCAGTTTATGTGTTGCAATTTTGTTTGTAAATATGGAAGAAGAAATAAATATTGTTTAAACCAAGTCCCAGCAAACATACCTATATCGGACCGATATCGGCTAAATGTCGGAATATCGCAGTCGGCTTTCCGCCATCAGACCGATATGTATCCGAGATAGACAAACTTGTTAAAGACCAGTGATATCGGTCCGATTTAGGTCCGATATGCATGTATTTCCTGCTATTCAATTACTTATTTTTATCAGTATATTCTTCTCAAATTCATTTCAGCAAGAAATCGATGCTTTTGTAAAGAGTAATTAAGTCGTTTTCATAAAAACCAACTTCGGTGCTATATCGGCTCCATGTCTGTTGCCGATTTATTTGCAAGTGATTTGCACAACGTGGTATTTTTCTAGCTCACCTGCCAACCGAGGAAGTTTGCGCCAACACTAAAAAATGTGGATTTTTTTTTTCAAATACTACTGGTAAATTTATAAATTACTTCTGCTTTTGTATAATTTGTGGTTGTAGTTAATAATGTGTTCAGCTTCATTTGAACGTAGGTTTATGAATTTTATAGTTACTTTGCCGAAAATATTTTTGTTATTTTCACGACTGTTCCTAAATAGTTACAAGAAATTTAGCGATTGAGAAAGAATTAACATCAAATTATATTCTTTTTTATGTTTAATAAAAATTATAACTGTGATAGAGATGTCAAATGAAAGTTTTAATCAGAAATATTAAACGATTACTTAAAAAGAAATGGACAGTTGCTGTTTGCCTTTTGAAAGGACATTGTTCTTAACAACAAAAATGTGAATATATTAATAATATTATGTTGATATATTTTCTTCTTTTTGTTTGATGTTTGAAACATGAATGATCCATTGCAAGTCAATAATCTGTCTTTGACATGACAATTAAACAGATTCCTGAATCAGAGTGCCGACAACTGAAATAACTAGTTTGGAGATGACCAATTGATGCAACACAGAGTCCTAGGCAATACTTACAATGAGCAAGTATATGTTTCTTTAGACAAAAATTCTATAATAACGAAAAAATAATTATTCCACTTGAGCTTTTAGAGTTATTGTGTTAAATTAATAGTTTTTTTCCACTGTTTTATTAACATAAATGTTTCAAAAGAAACTGTTTAATTAATATATAATACTTTATATATAAAATATATGTAAAATAAACATCAAGACAATATTTGTAGCTTATAACTTGTATGCTTAATATATATATGTGTGCTCTTATAAGGTTTCTTTTCATTTTTTCCTCCAGAAAGTAGTGATGAAAAAGAAAGCAACAGTCGCCGAGGTGAAACTCAATAGCAGGAAATGGCGACATCTATTAAATCAACAAGAAATGGTGGAAATAAAGAACATCTAGAAGACTAAACAAATGAAGAAGTTCATATATTGTATATTAGGAGGGACCACAATTTACACTGAATTAATTATCTCATTTACAAATTACAAAATGATGTTTTAATTACTCTTCTATTCAAAATGATAATGTAAAAAAGTCAACTACAGTCTTTTAAAGTTTTACTCAAACTTGTGATCACTGGAGTCGGAATCAATGTGCAAGATCTAAAGTACAGTAACAAAATTATAGTAAATATATCAGAGATAACAGCTTGACACTTCCTAGACAGATGTAAAAAAAGCAAAAGAACAAGTCAGAAAAATGCCATTGAGCTTATTTTATCTAAACGAAAAATACTATAGCAAGGTTGTACTTGCCACCTAATCACATGACTTTGTATTTTATTTGTCCAAACATTTTTATTTTGACTGACCTTTATAGGAAACATTAATGTTTAAAAAGTGTGTTAACAAGGAAAATCGTAAGTTAAACCTACATGGTTCTTTAACATTGAAGTATATATGTGTAAATATATTTTGTATATATGAATGTTTAATTTGGCTGATGTTATAAAAGGTTTTGCAAAATAAATATTTGTTCTGTTATATGTAAAAGGCCCATATGCAAAGGAAAGCGTTAGAAAGATAAAAGCTTATTATGAACGTAGGTAAATAAATAGGCTGTAATTCGGCAAACCGATATCGGCATCCGACGTCGAGCCGACTTCGGATGCCGATATCGGGTCGACATTGCAGATGATACCGGGCCGACATTGGTCCTATATTGTCCTATATGTAATGTTTGCTGGGGTTTAACGCGTTATTAATTTCGAATTCAACTTCTGTTTTATAATGATGTTCCGTCCGCTTTATTGCAAATGTGATGTGTTGGCAAATGCCGCCCTTTCTTGTTGATTTTGTTCTTCATATTTTTGTATAAAAAGAAAGACATTCAACTACCGAAGAAGAAAAAATAACACAAAGCTGAAATCACTAGATGTTTATTAAACGTTTTTTACAATTATTGTTTTATGGTCATTATTTGTATGTGTATTATTCTTCTTAACATAATGTTTATACTAGTATTCTGATTTAATTTTGTCACTGCAGCTCTATGAAGTAAACTATGCAACTAAAGTTTAACTGTTTAATCTAACCCAGATATTTTTTCTACTTAGACAAAATAATAAAGTCGTCTGATCACCAAGATACAATCTACAAGCTGACATTTTAACAATTTCGTAAAAAATAAGAACTCTAAAAATCAAACACAAAATGTTATTTCCAAACCATATGGTAGACCATCAGTGACACAATTATATGAACGTTCGTCATTTTAAAAACATTATCGTGTCCATAAAAAATCAGGAATTTAGTATGTGTCTTTACATGTTTTTCTTAATTGTACAATTTGTCTTAAGATACATATTTACACATATAACATACTATATTACATATATGTTTCTTTTACATCTTACAAAATATAATATTGCTTCAAATATCTCGTAATATTCACAAATAATCATGAACCTGCAGCATCAAACGTTTTTACAAAAGATCTGCAAAAAGAATATCTATATATCAACATGCTAGTGATCCAGTTTTTTTTTTTAACAAACATATTACCAAACATTCAAATTAATATAATAAGATGATAATTGAAACAGAAATAAAATAGTATTATGAAATAATTATAGTACTAAGAGTAATTGTGAGTGATGTCAAAACAAGAATTCAGTGTATAAAAATAAGGTTTTAGTGTTTAAAGATACAAAACCAAAATTCTGCCGGGAATTATACAGGACTGAAATATAATTGGCAGTAAATATTTGATCATAAATGTACTTTGCTTGGAAAGCATACTGAGTGAAGTTTTTGTTTGCAATGTAATAATGGTAACATGTAAGTCCACATATTACTTAATCCAAATTAGGCCAGTTGTACAATATGACCCTTGGAAAAGGTCATTAACATGACTCTTCATGCCAAATATTTGAAATATAGCATGGTATATGTCAGTAGAACTTTTAACTAAATACGTATATATAAATAAAATATTTTTCCCATGGTAAGGATATATTTTGACCCTAGAATAGTAATTAAGACAAACTTGGTATATGGACATAATAATGCCTCGAGACTTGTCCTGCTAAGCTTTCTGGTAATACTCAATGTTTTTGTTGCAAAGTTTTCCAGAGAAGAAGGTTTTGAAGAAGCTCTTCATACAAGGAAAATCTTGCTTTGTTTTAATGTCATTGGTCTAATGGTATTGATGAAGTTTGAAACTCAAGTTGACGATGTGAAACGGACAACGGACACAGTGCGGTCACCATAGTTCACCACGAGAATGTTGTGCCGAGGTGAGCTTAAATCACAGGCAGTGTATATATAAGAAACAGTAACATATTTTACAGTGTAACTTCCGAATTCCGGAACTTTAAAATCCGGAAACTTCCGAAAACCGAACATTTTTCAGGGTCCCAAAATTTCTCCTTCTGTTTTATAATTATTAAAACTTCCTGAATTATGGATACTCTGCGGTTCTACTTTTATCTTTCTTACTTTTGTTTTGTAGTTAATCTTCTGGTGTGACTACTAGTTTCTTGGTGTTCTAGTATCTGTTTTACTGTGTTTTCTGATCTAAATTCTGAATTCCGAACAATTTTCTGGTAAAATTTGGATTATATTAATGGAAATTTACTTCCAAAATCCGGAAATGAAAAGGTGTGAAGAAATTTAATTCTTGACTTGTGATTTTAAAATCTTCAAAATGTCAGTATCTTCTAATTATCAATTTTAACCATGTGTCTTGACACCTGTTAGAATCACAACCTGTCAAGCATGTCAAACACTTGATTATGGTGAAGTGTGAAAATTTAAAGACTGAGAAGTATAATGGGATTAAAATCAAAGATTAATAGCTGGTACTACATGAACTATACTAAAGGATAAATTGTGATAAATAACATTATGCTATTGTATCAACAAATTCAGTTATAGATAACAAAGATATTTAATATAGTATAAACTTTTTTAAAAGTCCTATAATTTTGCCATTTCATGAATTTAATCAGCTTTATAATATTTTTCATCATGCCTTTCTTAAACAATTGATGTTTAGTGTTTCTACTAATTATTCCGAACCTCTGAATTCCGGAAACTTCCAAATTCCGAACGTTTTGGCTAGCCTCATAGGTGTTCGGTTTTCGAAAGTTACACTGTATAAGTTAAAGAATAGTCAATTTGTGCTGTCCCTTTTTCAATTGTTATCATATTTCCGTATGGCACATACTATATATTAAATAGAAACACGTGACTGACAAAAATACTAAAAAGTGATCCATAAATAAAAAGTAAAACAGGACTCCTTTCAAGCAAATAACAAAAATATTTGATCAAGAATACTTTTCTAATATTAATTGAAACAAATGTATATTCCTGGACGATATAAAAATGTATCATGATAAAATACAAAAGAAAATGTATTTCTTAACACAGTTACGTAATCTGTAAAACAAATAATGATTATCTTCTTGCCCTTTTCATGCATTCACCATGCTTATGACTCGTTTCTTTATAACAAACATACTACCAAACATTCAAATTAGTATAACAAGCAAATTCGGTGAATTTATATCCCCCGCCGAGTACTGGTTATTTTTAACACAACAACTGAAAACATAAGGCTTTATTTATATATTAATCATGGCATAAACAGTAATGTTCTTTGAACTTGATAAATATTCAGGGCAATAACAGAGCCATAACTTTGTGTTAAATAGTAATATCTGGAAATGCCAATGAGATGTATGCATACTGCATAACTAATCAATGGCCATAAATCTGAGTTATAAGTATATGACCAGAACAATGCGACTATATGCACATCTCCTCTTAGTATCCCATAAAGTTTCATTGAATTCCAGCCAGGGCAATAACAGAGCCATAACTTTGTGTTAAATAGTAATATCTGTAAATGCAAATGAGATGTATGCATACTGCATAACTAATCAAGGGCCATAAATCTGAGTTAAAGTGTCTGACCCCAACAAGGCAATGATATGCGCATCTTCTCTTGGTATTGAAAGTTCCCATAAAGTTTCATTGAATGCCAGCCAGTAGTTGCAGAAAAGTAGCGCGGAAAAAATATATTTCTATATGCATACTGCATAACTAATCAAGGGCCATAACTCTGAGTTAAAGTGTCTGACCCCAACAAGGCAATGATATGCGCATCTTCTCTTGGTATTGAAGGTTCCCATAAAGTTTCATTGAATGCCAGCCAGTAGTTGCAGAAAAGTAGCGCGGAAACGATTTTTGCTCTATATGCATACTGCATAACTTATCAAGGGCCATAACTCTGAGTTAAAGTGTCTGACCGAAACAAGCCGACGATATGCGCATCTTCTCTTGGTATTGAAGGTTCTCATAAATTTTCGTTGAATTCCAGCCAGTAGTTGCAGAAAAGTAGCGCGGAAACGATTTTTACTCCATATGCATACTCCATAACTAATCAAGGGCCATAACTCTGAGTTAAAGTGTCTGACCGGAACAAGGCGACGATTCAATCGACGGGGGATAATAATTACAAAAACAATAATAAAATAGTTAATAAACATATTTTAAATGTTAAGGCAGTAAAAATCATGGTAAAATTGAGAAAATAAGAATCCCTAAAATAGTTGAATTGAATATGTTGCAGGCTCGGTTAGATTGAGTCTGTTCATGTTAACTACCATCCACGCCCCTAGCACCGGCTTGAGCAGAATTCAACATTGAACATGAAAAGGCAAAATTTTGAATTTAGAAACTTCCGCATGATATCAAAACAAGGGTTTAGTGTATCAAATAAGGATTTAGTGTATGAAAATGCAAAATTGCAATAACATTAAACATTCTGTATGGAATTACAGTCATATAGAAAACCAACAATAATCACTATCAGCAATTGCAATTGATACCCAAATTAATATATTTACCAAATTTATATAATAAAAGTTGACAAAAGCAAAATAGAAATGAATGTTTTATGCAGAAAACGAAAATGCCTGTGATTAAAATGCATAGCAACATCAAAGTGGCCATAGTATGAAAAGGCTCTTGGTATGCAAATAATGCTTTAAAATAATAACATTCAACTGACGAATAAAAAACACTTTCTGAAGTCATTTTGTTTTATTTTATTGCTTTTCTTTAACTAATTTTTGTACAAGATTCCTCATTTAGTTTTTTCATTTAGCCCTGTTTTTGATCTTACCCAGAGAAGTATTTTCCTTAAACCGAAAGAAAAAAGCCATCTTTACAACCAGTTGTAGTCTACAAGCTAACCTTTTAACAATAAAGTACGTACAGTAACTTCTCTTTAAAGGGTTATATGTGTTTCGAAAAATTGCGGTAGCGTATAAATGAAACAAGTAAATGAACGTTCATCATTATTATGCATTAAAGGAATTCAGACATTTAGTATTTCTTCTCTGCAGTTACTTTCCTTGAATTGAAGAAATATTGAACGTTTATTTTATTTATCAACAGTTAAAATCATGCATTTCTCTGTTAAATCTGAAAATTATGAAATTGTTTGAAAAAAAACTTAACAATTACCTCGCAGCATCAAACGATGTTTCAAATGATGCACTAGAAGAATTTTTTTATATCAACATGCTAGCGACTCTTTTTCATATCAAACAAAATTCAGAGCACGTTATCATTATTATAAAAATAGAAATGTCATGGATGTAAATTATTTGCAAAATTGTTTCAAAATAAGGTTTTTACTTGAAAAAACTGATGTCAGCCGAAATGACAGATGGACTGAAATACAGATATCTACTATTGTCCTTATGATATATAGTTATATGACATAGAGAAATATTGATTATTTCAAATCTATATATATCTCAGAAATACACAATACAACACAAAAAATTAAAGATAGAGATTGTTTTAGTATTTCTTATCTTCTTTTATTAGTTAAGCATCATCCAATTTGTTATTGTTAGTTGATTCCACATCATTTTTTACTTTCATTTGTAATATTTAAAAACAGGTTGCAAAGAAAAAATTCCTGAAAAAATAAATGGTAAAATAAGCAGCAATATCTATCAACAAGTGCTATTGATGCGATGCCATAACCACTGTTCATTATTAAAAGAAATTGTATATGATTAACCGAAAGACAACTTTAAAGTGGCAATAGTATAAAGCAATTGTGAAGTAGCGTATGAAACTGATCAAAAATTAAAGAGCAAGTGTTTTTATTGTGTAGGAAGGGCACTTAGCTTTTTGCAAGCAGTAAAAATTGATTGTCATACATAATTACAAAAGTGTGCTCCTAAACTTTGTCACAATTGCTATCATTACATGTCAAAAATCACTGAAAGTGTATATATTTCATATCAGAGTAACATAATATATATGGAAAACAAGAAATCATGTTCTATTTGTTCAAATTATAAATACACACATCATTGATAATTATTTTTACTACAACAATAGAGACAATCATAAAAATATCAAGAACATAAACCTTATCAAAAGTATAGTCTTGTGTATCACAAATAAACGACAAATACACATCTATCACCAAAAAAGGTTACAAAAAATGAAACATTTTTATTTATTCTTGATTTTTTTTTTTAAAGAATATCACAAAATAGTAACATCACATGTCAAATATCACATTAAAAAAAGTATCAATGCGAAGAATATCACCTGCATTTCCATTACAAGTATATACTGGCGTACTCTTGCCAACAGTTTACCACTTAATCATCACATTTCTTTTATAATTTACTAATTGGTTTCATGTTAATGCGCTAACAAATAGTTTTCTGATTAAGTATGTATATTTTCTGTTTAATAACTTCCTAGTTAAACTAGAAATGTGTCACGGATGCCCCCCACACTCCTCTGTGTTGTCAATTTTCTGACTGTAGATCAAATATTCTAACGGAAACACGCGAAATAAATTGAAAATTTCAAATCGTTTACTATGTCAACTTCAAGGACAAGCACTTTACAAGTGTGTATAACTTCATATGCTGACCAACATTCCTATAATATTTAACGACTCAAGGTCAAAAGCATTTTAAGGTACACATTGAAAATTGTAAACACATACTAAGTAAAGTGAAATAACTCTATAAAAAAATATAAAAATAATATATAAAATATATAAAAAATACTTCATATATACACAAATCAAATCACAGGTATAAGCTTCACAAGCTAAAAATGTTCCATGTCTCTAGGTCAAACACTTTTGCCCTAGGCGCAACACAAGATAAAATTGCAAGGGCAATCACTCTACAAATAATTAATAAATCCAAAAACAACACACAACTTCACTTGTTGATCAATATTTCATTTCAGTTTCAAGACTCCATGTCAAGTCAGTTTTGGGGTACCCGCGAAACAAGTTGACAACTGCATATTTTTACTGAGTCAAATTTTAAGATCGGGTCAATTTCTCTACAATTTATGAAATATATAAAACCAAACACCTAGATGTACAACTACACATGCTGACAAACATTTCTGTAAAGTTTCATGATTCAATGTAAATAGTTTTGGGGGAACGCGCAACATAAGTTGAAAATTGCAATAACACTATAATAAATGATGAATAAATCCAAGGTACACAACTACACATGCTGACCAATTTTGAAAAGGTTTAATGACTTCAGGTCAAAATATTATTTTTTGGCCGATTTAAGTAGAAAGCGTTGCAACCCTTTTTCTTTTAGGAATCAATTTCCAAAATTAAATTATTTATCCCTGGATAGCGGCGGAGTGAGTAAATGATCTATAATTTACGTACTGATTGGGATAAAAAAGAATTCATTTAAAGGTGCAGATGCTTAAAATCACTCCGTTAACATCATTTAAATTTAAATATCAACGCTCTAATACTCCTAAAACTCTTGTTAAATCTTCGCAATTTTTTGAAATCAACAATGCTCTTCGTTTTAGTTCTTCTATTACCATGCGTGCGCTTCTGGGTTCTGCCAAATTATATGGAACGGGCATTTTTATTTCTTTTAATACGTTCCAAATTGGCGTTACGAATGTCGTTTTTATTTGATCAACACGGCCAGTCAGAATACCTAGTGCCATTAGTTCTTTGTTTTCATTTGTAGCAAACACCATTGCACCAGAATCACCAGAATCAGAGAATTGTCCATAGTCATCGCGTATTTGTATCTGGTCGGTAAGTACATATATACTTTTTCTTTTCTTTGTCTTTGCGTTCCTTCCTTCGGTGAAAAAATGTCCATCAATTTGAAATTTACGTGACGAACCGAAACAGTGAACAATTCCTGAAGTAAGTTTTGATTTGAATCCATACTTGACAACCTGGCTATAATCTTTCATTTGCTTCGAGTTCTGTATAACAGATCTTGGGTCATATCGTAATGTTTGAGAGAGCAAATCATCTTGAAATAAAGAAATTTTAAGTTATTCATATAAAATTTGGTTTCATTTAATTCATTATGATTTGTTAAATGAAAAACAAAAGATAACCTAAATGGTCCCCTGACATCATTTTATGGAGAAAATTAACAAAAAATGCTTATTACCGACGTTATACTTTTCGAATGAATCGAACATGTCATTTAAACAATGTCCCAATCGTTTTAACTATGTTTTATTAAAGCGATTTAACATTCATAGTATATATAAATGTTGTTTTTCTTACCTATAAAAGGGGGTCTTCTTCCAATTATTTCCTCAGCATCTGCAAAAACATCTGGAAATGAAGGTGTCTTCGGTTTACGACTTTCCTCAATTTTAACAAACGCAATGTCCATACCGCCATTATTTTCGTTTCCTTTAAATAACCTTACATCACATACTTCTCCACATATGTCTGGTTGCATTGGCTGGAAACACTGAATTTTAGACAGTGAACTCACACTCTTTTGTCTGTTGTAGAATTTATCAAACTCTTCGACAGTTAACAAAACATGTGAACAAGTAATTGCACACAGACCATGGTCAGGATGATCAATAAAGCCTCCGAGTGTGCCCCCATCAGGTACCTTTGATGATTCTATTCGACAACCAATCTTCAAATCTTCATGCTTATCAGATGGACCAGCAGTAGCAATTGCACATTGACATTCTCTTACATCAGTTTTAAATACTGTATCCGTGTCGTATTCTAGGTGGGAAGGTAAAAGGTCTTCACCGACGGGAACATAACCTTTAGCTTCGACATAAAGAACTATACAAGTTGTGAGTTCAGGATCTTGAAGTTTTCGCAATTTTACCGTACTAAGAGATGTGCCTGTGAGGTTGCTATGTGATTCCATTAAGCCAGGGGACTTAATGCGCAAACATTCATTGGCTTCATAAAATTTTTCTTTGAATTGGTGCCCGGTAGATTTTTCGATTTTCATTTCTTCATTTGCCTGCTCAATATGCTGCTCTTTAACATGAAAAGTATATGGGCAGTCGATCTGTGTTGGTTCTGAAGATAATTGTATCACAAAAATGATTTTCTTCCCAGGGTCACCATGCTTGTAGCAACCTTTAACATTTTCTATGCTAACATTTGTTTCCATCAAATGATGTTCAATCTTTTGACATATATCTTTGAGTAATTCTTTACCTCTATTGTCATCAATGAAATTGTCAAAAGCCAGTTGCAAGTCCACTTGATTCGGAAGAATATTGTCGTTAAGCAGTTTGTTGGCTGCATTGACATCTTTTTCCTCTGCACATTTTGTCCAATCTTTCCATTTGCATTTTTTTTCTATTTTGGATATATAATATGTAAGATTTTATACGAGAAAAAAGTATTTTAAGTCGTTTATCAGCAAAGGTAAAAAGCAATAAAAGTATTATTTTATCATCATAAAGACATTGCAGTGTAAGTTGTAACTTTGTTTGCGAATAAATAATATTTGAAACAAAACGCAGCAGTTGAATTCATAATTAAAGGAATCTTACAAAAACAACACACTTTAATTAAACGATCGGCAGAGCTATATACCAACACTGTGTGTGATATTAATCATAAAAGCTTTTACGAGTCTTACAAGTACTGAAAACATGTAATCCAGAAATAAAACTATGTTAATGAAACATGTTTTGTCAGCTCAAATAGATGAAATGACGCTCCTAGCATAACGCACTATTACATTCGTTCATTTCATGTCTTGTTAACAGAAAAGTATCGGAGACAAAAAAAAATTGACATTGTTAATAAAGTTGTTGCCAAAGTGCAATAGCCATATCTTCGTTTTTGTACCTTACCACATGTTATTATTGATGTAATAGACAAGAAATGTAATAATGACAAGAACGCTCTTGCGTTCATCTGTTTAGATTTGATTATGTGATAATAACAGGGCAAACTTTAAATGAAATGAAATAAATATATTTATTCGCGCATAATATATATATCAGAAACAAAAGTGTAAAAACACTTTTAATTATTTCTTTCTATATACAAAATAGTATCATTTTTACCAATTAAGGCAAAGTTCTTACTAATGCGTTTAAGTTTTGTTTCAATCATTCACAAAACAAAAACACCTTTGTAGTAGTTTTTGAAACAGACAATCTCAAAATACTTGATTGCCATAGATAAAATGAAATTATTCAAGTACCTTCAAAACGACGAAAAAGAGATTCTTGGGTGTCTGGTTTTAGAACAACGATAGGGTCTTCCACCAAGAAATGACTAAAATGCAGTTTCCATTCCTTCAAAATTGATTGGTCAGTTATAATGACAACATCTACCACATCATTATTATCCTTAGCAGTGGTTGACTCGACGATGTTATCCATTATAGAAAACATGGCTTTTCCTTTCTTTGAATCAAATTTGTCCTTGCCAAATGGATGAAGAAATACAACTAGCTTTGCATCTTCGATATCAATATGTTTCCATTCATTGGAGCTGGCAATAAGGAAACAACCGCTTGAGCCATACTTCCTGCTTTTAATAGCAGATATTGCTGTTTGAAGATAGAGATCCTTGTCATTTCCCGACACGACAACCAGGTGACTATTTTCAAGTTTCATTTTGATTTCCTCTGCCTCCGGTGGAGGTTGAAGATGAATGACGTCATATTTATACTTCATAAATGATGCAAGGTTTTCTGGTTGAAAGAAAATCATCTTTATAATATCAAATACAACAATTATTTTGCAAACTCAATTATTATGGTAATGATACGTTAAACATAACATATAAAAGGCAAAAATAACCGATTTTCATTTTCCAATGGAAACCACTTACGGGTCACATGTTCATTTTCTGCTGTTCTTTTAAATCCCTACCTTGCGATAAATTAAAAACAATGGAAACATTTGTAGCAATTTAAGAGAAGGTTGCAACTTAGAAAATCTGATTTATGCGTTTAGATTGATCAAGTCATTCACAAAAATAAAAACACACTTGTTTAGTACTTTTGGAAATAGACGTTTTTAAAATTTTTAAAATGAATTTATTATGATAGGTATAACAAACCAAAATAAATCAAATACCATTAAAACGATGCAAAGGAGAGTCTTCAGTTTCTGGTTTTAGAACAACGATCGGATCTTCAACCATGGAATGACTAAAATGCAGTTTCCATTCCTTTAAAATCGACTTATCAGTTATAATGACAACATCTACCACATTATCATTATCCTTAGCAGTGGTTGACTCGACGATGCTATCCATTATAGAAAGCATGTTTTCCCCCTTTTTTGATTCAAATGTGTCTTTGCCGAATGGATGAAGAAACACAACTAGCTTTGCATCTTTGATATCAATTTGTTTCCATTCATTAGAGCTGGCAATAAGGAAAGAATTGCTTGAGCCATACTTCCTGCTTTTAATAGCAGATATTGCTGTTTGAAGATAGAGATCCTTGTCATTTCCCGACACGACCACCAGATGACTATTTTCAAGTTTCGTTTTGATTTCCTCTGCCTCCGGTGGCGGTTGAAAATTACTGACGTCGTATTCATACTTCAAAAATGATGCAAGGTTTTCTGGTTGAAAGAAAATCATCTCAATATTAAATACAACAATTATTTTGCACACTCAATTATTATGGTACTGATAAGTTGAACATAACCTATAAAAGGTCGATTTTCATTTGCCAATGGAAACCACTTACGGGTCACATGTTCATTATCTGTATGGAAGAAAGTCATCGAATCAAGATAAAATAATATTCATCATTGCGCATCATGATACTGGTAAGTTTAACATGACAAAAGATAAAAAACGATGTTGCAGTGCAAATGGAAATTTCTAACGAACTATATGTTCTGCTCGTCTTCTTAATCCATATCTCCCACCACACTGAAAATTTCAAGAAAAATCATAGCATTATTATCTTAAAAAAATTATGTTTATGTTTTACTATGATTTTCCACATTTTTACACTTCACAGACACTCATGTTGTGAGTTGCTAATATTGTTTAGGTCTTAGTCAAGTCATAGATTTTATAATAACAATCAACATTATTCATAACCGGCAGAAAGACGACATCATTTTAACATCGAAATTAATTCATGGAAAACACAATAAGACGTCCCTTCAATAAATACCAATCACCTTACGTTGGAGTTTGAATATTGGTTTATCAAGGTGTGGTGTAAACACTAGTTGCATCACCTTTTCTGTTGAAAATGCGTCTGAGTTATATCGTATACATATACGTGCACAGTGCGTTCACTGATGTGCAAGTATTAGTTAACGGCACTCAAAAGCATGCCCATTGATTGGCCAGGGCCAAAACACCATTTTTGGGGAAGGGGCCTCAGCCTTTTTTTTTTTTTTGGAAAAAAATGGGTGATTTTGGCATACCTCGGGAAAAAGGGTCTCAAATTTAACACAAACTTTTAACAAGTTCTTCAAAATAGAAAAGGAAAAAAGCACTGGGGAATACTAATAGGGAAGTAAAAGACCTAAATGCAACACCATCAATCAATTTTGTTCTTAATTATATTGAAATTTCAAAAGATTGGAGCATTTTGAGGACCAAACTGGAGAAAAAAGAGGCTAGTTTGGTTGGGGAAGCAGCCTACATGTATATTCGGTCTCTACAAAGAATGGTTTTTGGCCCTGTTGGCTCATATTTTTCTTGGGTTTACTTATTGTGACGACAGAGAAAGAAAGCGATAGCGACAAAAATATCATATTCAGATGCTCATTCATTGGTAACTTTATTTTGGGTATCATGTTGAGACAACAGGGAACATGTTTTTATTTTTGTCTATTGTCTATTTTTATACAAAAGAAAACGAACATCAAAACACTCGGCAATATGATTTATACTTGGGGGCTACGCTTGTATGCGAATTCTTATCTAATTAATTAATAAAACAATATTTAAACATTATTGAAAGAAAAATGCTTAAATAATACAGCAGCTGTACCATTATTTGTAAGTACGTGTTTAAACCAAGATTTTAAGTAGGATGTCAAATAGAACAGCCAAGTAAGAACAGCTAAGCACGAAAATCGGCAACCTCCATTTGAAAAGTAGCGTGAGTGATCTCCCTTTTTTGTTTTCGTTTTCAATAAGAGTTGGAATCATATCATTTTGAGAGGTATTCGTCGGCTATTTGATAGTAACTAATATTGCAAGAGTCTGTTAAAAGCCGATTTTCAATCCCTCAGAACGAAATAGTTCTTTCGTATAGTCTATTTGGTACTCATCGTTACAACGTATAGATGAGTACCTTTGTGCTAGCGTTTTTAATACAAAACCGGTTTATGTACATTCATTGTTCGCTCGAATAATTCGAGCTGTATTTAATCGGGGTTTTCATATTCGAAAATCAGTTTCTAGCGAGCAACTTTTAGGGACACTCACACAGTCAAATTCAATGCCAAATCTATTTTGTGATAAGTACAATTTTAAAGTGTACAAACTTTGCCTTAATAAAATGTATTGTTTAAATCTTAGCGGAAACATAGTGTAGACATTTTACATCGTTTTGTATAAATGTTAAATGTTTTGCAAGGATGAGGCCCAACATTCGGTGTATTTGACAGTCACTTTCCTGTGATGGCAAATGGGCACAGGTTTCCAAAGATATTTTCCCTTAAATAACACTGAAATCAATTCAAAAACTTTAAAAGGGTTTTTTTGTTTTGGTTTTTCCTAGACGAGTCGACAACGATTTGTAAAACATTTATATGACAGAGATAAAATTTATTAACCAATTACAAATTTTTATTGCTTTATGCTATATTTGCACGTTTATTATGTCATCTTGTATACTGTCACTAAATACAATCGTTCTCGCATATTGCATTCGAGTGTTTTTAGTTGTTATTTGTAGACGTTTTGTAGGAAATAAGATGGTACTACCAAAAGAAGCCCAAACCCGCGTTCAGCACAACGTTAATATTTTTCCCAATAGTCTCCATTTCCTTTTATCGCTAACAAATACAAACAATGTAATACAAAGCTGACATAAATTGCTGACCGACGGACGAAGTCACAACCACGTGGATTTCGTTATACGCCGAAATTTTGTTTTGCTTCTAATTAAAAGAAACGTACATTTAGGAGGCAAAATAAGAGGCAATAAAAGTATAAAGGCAATATAAGTGAAATACAAATCTGAAAACAAAGTGATCCCTCGAAAGCATTTATAGCAACAAAATTACATAAAAATTGTAGACTCGATCTGTACATGCGGGATAATGATTAAATGCAACATCCCTCACGCTCCCTAGCACTGGCTTGAGCGATACTCAATTATCAACACTTTATAGTGCTGACAATAATCATCAAGAAGGAACAGAAAAATATAATAACACTGAAGTGAAGTTTGGGGCAACTTTATACAGCTGCGCACACCACTTGACACCTGCTGTTGTAAAGTAAAAATCTGGAACCAAAGTGATCCCTCAGAAGCATTAATCACAACAAAAGTACACGACAATTGCAGACTCGGCCTGATATAACAACACTGAAGTGAAGAACGGGAAACCTTTTTTACAGCTGCCACACAGCACGGGTTATTGTAATGTCGAAGTCGGCGTGGGGCAGACCAGCAGGCTGGCGGACATCAACTTTTTGTTTCCCCTCAATAACTTGAGTTTGCTTTGGCCTATTGACAACAAATTTAGTGTATGGGTAGCTTATATCGAGAGGCAGCTTGGGATTGCTACCTAGTTGTCTGTGATTAAGGTCAATGTCACTGTTGCAAAAAAATTATAATTTAGTTTTCACTCAATAACTTGTGTTTGCTTTGGCCTATTGACAACAAACTTGGTGTATGGGTAGATTATATAATGAAGCAGCTTGGGGACGCTACCTAGGTGTCTATGATAAAAGTCAAGGATACTTGCTAAAAACAAGTTCAGATCATTTTACTTAGGCCTATTGACACCATACATGGTATATGGGTAGCTTATTCAAGAGGCATTTTGGATTGCTACCCAGATGTGTTTTATTAAGGTCAAGGTCATTGTTGCCAAAATTATTAATTAAGTTTCCAACCAATAACTTCAGTTTGCTATGAACTATTGACACAAAACTTTGAATCTGTGTAGCTTATATCAAGACACTACTTTGGATTACTACCAAAATGACTGTGATTGAGGTCATGTCACTGTTGCAAATATAGAAATTCAGTTTCCACATAATAACTTGAGTGAGCTGCGATCTATTGACACCAACTTTAGTATGTGGGTAGCTTATATCAAGAGGCAACTTGGGATTGCTACCCAGGTGTCTGTGAACAAGGTCAAGGTCACTGTTGCTTCAAACCTTAAAAAGGAAATTCTGTTTTTACTTAATACCTTGAGTTTTCTTTAATCTATTGACACTAAACTTGCTATGTGAGTAACTTATATTAAGATGCTGCTTAGGATTACTACTTAAATATATAGGAGTAAGGTCCAGATCACTTTTTACCATAGAATGTTCAGTCTCTTCTCAATAGCTTCAGTACCTTTGACCTTTGATACTTAGCCTAGCATGTATTAAGCTTACATGAAAATACAGCCCGGCATTGATACAAAGGTATCCGGAATTTTTTTATGCCCCCCGCCATAAAATGGCTGGGGCATATATAGTGTTACCCTGTGCCCTCATTCCTCCTTTCCGTCTTTCAGTCCTTCCGTCATTCCGTCATCATCAGTTTCCGTTCATTATCGTAATACCGGTTGCACACATACAACTTAAATTTGACATATGGATATATCATAAGAAAATACAGGTCAAATTTAGTATTAGTCCGATGATTTTGGACAGAGTTATTATCTCCCAAACGGTATTACACAGTTAGCTCAAATTTGACATATGTATACGTCAAAGGAATGCGCAGGTCAAGTTCGAATTTGGTCATGGGTCGATGATTTTTTGCAAAGTTATGCTCCTTTCACTTTGAAAATAATACGAAATTTATCAGATTCCATTCATTCTCTCCAAAACGGTATTGCACATTCAACTCATATTTTGCATATGGATTTGTCAAAGAAAGGTGCAGATCTAGTTCGAATTTGGTCATGGTTCATGGTTCAATGATATTAAGCAGAGGTATGCACCTTTTACTTTGAAAATAATATGAAATTTTCAGTTTCCGTACATTATCGCCCCAACGGTATTACTCATTAAACTCAAATTTGAGATATAGATACGTCAAGTAAATGAGCAGGTCAAGTTAAAATTTGGTTATGGTTTGATGATTTTTGGCAGAGAAATGCCCCTTTAAGTTCCGTTCATTATCTCCCCAACAGTTGTACATATTTAACTCAAATTCAACATATGGATGTGTCATAAGAATACCCTGGTCAGGTTCGAATTTGGTCATGGTTTGATGATAGCTGACAGAGTTATCCCTCTTAAACTTTGAAAAAAATCAGAAATTTTTAGTTTCCGTTCATTATCTTCCCAATGGTTGTAGACATTCATCTCAAATTTGACATAAAGATACATCTTAGGAATAAGCAGTTCAAGTTTGAATTTGGTCGTGGTTCAATGATTTTGGACAAAATGATCTATCTTGAATGTTGAAAAATTTTTGAATTTTCAGTTTCAGCACTCATTCTTTTGTGATAATGTACTTCTGTGTCATTATTTTGTTTATAACTATGAAATATGGAATTTACAAACGGTTAAGACTGAATAGTTTCAGTGCCTTGAACTGTGTATAAAAATGGTTTGTGTTAACATAGAATAGTCTTAAGGACTTTGAACTTAAAATAAAAAAAAATAGTTTGTGCCAAAAAGTTTGGAACTAAATATTATAACATCTGAAATTCTTGCTGCATGTGGGGGCATCCGTGGCGTGACGACACATTTCTAGTTTTATTTTGAACTACTGAAACCAACTTTCTACAACAACATCATTTTTCTTTACTTCCATATTTCGTCCCTAATTCCTGTCACATCAATACTTGGTGGTGGAAAAACCTTTATTGTCACATTGCGGCGCTTCTTGTTTCTTTCTGTTAGTTCACTTTACATTTCTGGTACATTTTCGTAATAATATTTGAAAATATTTTGCAAAGTCAAAGACATTTCTGCTTCTACATTCATTGTTTTTGATAATTATTTTTTTCCACATTGAATCACCTTGTCTATTCAAAAATACATTGAACTATCGCCTACCTCGCAAGGCATTTACTAACGTATCTTGGATAGTTTCGTGAATTTACCTTCTGATGACTGCGCCACGTCAGTCATCTCGTTCTGAAAATTGAAAACATTCGTAACATTACGTGGCTTATTGATATAAACAAGACTATCAGACTTGTCAAATGACTTTGCACTAGAACGTTGAACTTGCCAGCATGAAAATTGCTTCTTTATACGAAAAACAGACAATGGAACACAGAATGACAGAATTAGACTTATTCTTATGTGCCAGAATAACGTTACTGCTTTTTTTTTTGCATGATAAAATTTGTATTAGCCCGCTCTTGTTAAACGATGTGGTCTCTTTTATATTTGTTTGTTTTAATTATCTAAGCGAACAATCATCAATGATTTTCAGTTATAGAATTAAATATTATCATCGTCGCATCTGGTGTTTATTTTGAATACATTGCAAACTCAGTAGGGAAATTAGTCATTGAAATATCACACACTTAAAACCGATAAGATATATCCTTTATGAATCTAGAATTGGTTTTGAACACAATCTTTATTCTCTTGTCTATATATATACACACTTTGATTAATAACATAAAAAAATCTTTTCTATTTCCTAGGTTTACAAATTGACTTCATAAACACATAAGATATGTACAATTTTCTATTTTAAGCTAACCGTAGCCTTAGCTTACAAATAATCCTGATTCAACAATTTCATTAAAAACTAATACAATATATAATTACTAACAATGTTAGAGATATTTTCAAAACTCATATGAGATCAGAAAATGTTTCTTAACGTTCATTGTTTCTAAGTTGGAATTAGGAAATGTCCTAATAGAATATGAGCACATTTAAGAACTCATAAATGTAATCTTTAACATAAGTGTGAATATAGCTGTACTTTTATCGGTCGTTTGTATATGATTAATTCAGTTTAGGGCATTTAATGATTTGCTTCTCATTTTAAAAAACTTACATCTTTTTATATATCATACAGAAAATACTTGGTACCGTCGTGACATTATAACCACGTAAGAAAAGCCAACTATCAAAGCTGACTGTATACATAACAGATTGATCTTAATTTTAAACAAATATTCCCAATCTTTACAAATTATTATTAAACGAATAATATTTTTGGTGGGGGGGGGGTCTGAGTGGTTCTGAAATATATTAATTCGACTTCGCCCAGTAACACTCGAAAGAAAAAGGACTAAGCACTGTGACACGAACTTGTCATATATATTCGAGTCATTTGCTTAAATCATATTTGCTACTTTTTAGAATATTATACTTTTTCAGAACAATTTTTAAGATACAAGCTTGTAAATTTGTTATTGTTTTCCATGTTAAGTCAGTTCTTAATATTTACATGTAAACCTGTTATTTAAAAGCAGGTGCTTTCAATTTGGAGTAAATACGCTTTTATCATTTTTACCCATTAAAATTTGTCCGGGAAATAACTCTAAATCTATACGAGGTATCAACATGAAATTGTGTAGGTAGATATATCTCATTGTGCAGAAGTGCAGTACCATAACTCTGTCTTTCCTTATTTAAGAGTTATTACCCTTTGTTTATTTTTAGCTGGCAAGTTCAACGTTCTAGTGCAAAGTCATTTGACAAGTCTGATAGTCTTGTTTATATCAATAAGCCACGTAATGTTACGAATGTTTTCAATTTTCAGAACGAGATGACTGACGTGGCGCAGACATCAGAAGGTAAATTCCCGAAACTATCCAAGATACGTAAGTAAATGCCTTGCGAGGTATGCGATAGTTCAATGTATTTTTTTGAATAGACAAGGTGTTTCTATGTGAAAAAAAAATTATCAAAAACAATGAATGTAGAAGCAGAAATGTCTTTGACTTTGCAAAATATTTTCAAATATTCTTACGAAAATGTACCAGAAATGTAAAGTAAACTAACAGAAAGAAACAAGAAGCGCCGCAATGTGACAATAAAGGTTTTTCCACCACCAAGTATTGATGTGACAGGAATTAGGAACAAAATATGGCAGTGAAGTTAAATGATGTTGTTGTAGAAAGTTGGTTTCAGTAGTTCAAAATAAAACTAGAAATGTGTCGTCACGCCACGGATGCCCCCGCATGCAGCCAGAATTTCAGATGTTATAATATTTGTTTGCAAACTTTTTGGCACAAACTATTTTTCATTTTAAGTTCAAAGTCCTTAATACTATTCTATGTTAACACAAACCATTTTTAGACAAAGTTCAAGGCACTAAAACCATTCAGTCTTAACCGTTTGTAAATTCCATATTTCATATTTATAAACAAAATAAGGTAAATACTTGCACGTCGCTGAGAAGACAAATTTCGTGATGGTAATTTGCAATATGAAGATTAAACTAGGTTTCTAAACGCTACCTGAACATTTAGTCAGTAGCTTGGACACGTTACATTGTCAACTGATAATTCTTTATCAGAAAAAAACTCTCGAAAATTGCACTTTCCAAATCTTTTGATTTTGGTACACAACAACAGCAACATGTATTTTTTCAAAGATAACAAAATAGCGTATATGTCAAAATTGCACCGCCTTTGAGAATATTCTTTTAACAATAAACACAACATAATAAAATTATTACACTGATACCAGTTACTTAAAGCTACAACATAACAATAGCACCGCTAGGCGGAGCATTATATACGCGAAAGTTTTTTTTTATATAGGATGAAGCCTTTGTAAGACATGTGAATTAAATACAGTATTACCGCCTTCAAAAAGCAATCCTCCTTTATAGCTGAAGAACCTTCATATATATACAGTTGCTGTTTCCAAAGCGCTACCATCAAGTTATTATATTGTAAGTAAAAATGCTACGACGTATGGACAGAAAGACACCAGGGGTATAACATCATATAAGCAAATTTTTAGGACATATAATTAATGTACTCAATATAAGTAATCATCCTATTAAGTTTGACAGTTGTAAAACTGTTAACAATATTAAGGTCATTTGATATTGCATTTGATATTTGACCTTGTGACCTCAAAATAGATATGGATCTTTTATTCAATGCATGCAATGGTCCAATGAAGTTTGAACACTGTAAGCCAAATGGAACTTGTGTACTCACGAAAGCACAATTTTCAGTGTAAAGAACATTGTGACCCTTACTTTTGACCTTATGACCCTAAAACCAAAAGGGGTCATGTACTGGACATGACTGTTCATCCTATATAATTTTACAGCTGTAGGTTGATCAATACTTAAGTTTTTAAGCGGAAACTGTTTCAGTTTTAAGGTAATAGTGATAATGATCTTTGATCTTGTGACCCCAAAATCAATAGGGGTCTTCTACCCACAATTGACAATCATCCTATAAAGTTTGAACACGGTTGGCCAAATGGAACTAAGGTTATGCTCCAGAACCACACAATTTTCAGTGTAAAAATCATTGTGTCCCTGACCTTTGACCTTATGACCCTTAAATCAATAGCGGTCATGTTTTGAACTTGGCTGTTCATTCTATAAATTTTACAGCTGTAGGTTGATTAATACTTAGGTTATTGAGCAGAAACAATTTTCAGGTTTAAGGTAATAGTGACCTTGACCTTTGACCTTGTGACCCCAAAATCAATAGGGGTCTTCTACCCAATATGGACAATTATCCTATGAAGTTTGAATACTGATGGCCAAATGGAACTAAAGTTATGCTCCGGAAACCGTTTTCAGTTTAAAGGTTAAAGTTACATTGATCTTTGACCTTGTTACCCCAAAATGAATTTGGGTCTTTAACCCGATATGGACAATCATCCTATAAAGTTTGAAATTGTGGGCCAAACGGAACTTAATTTATGCTCCGGAAACTGTTTTCAGTTTAAAGGTAAAAGTGATCTTGACCTTTGACCTTGTGACCCCAAATTCAAATAGGGGTCTTCTACCCATACGGACAAACATCCTTCAAACATGAAGTTTGAATATTGTGGGCCAAATGGAACTTAAGTTATGCCCCGGAACCAAATTGCTAACGGACGGACGGCCGGACTGACGGACGTACGCCATGGGGTATAACATAATATGCCCGGAATTCTTTCGGGCATATAAAAAATTTAAGAAGTCAACGATTTACTAAACCGCAAATAGCGTTTATAGCGTTAAAGTTCTAGAACTAGAAATTGTCAAATACCTTGTTTTTGATCGTCCACAGGCGTGTCTTCAGTGTTTATTTTGTCATGCTTTTGGGCTTTCATATCTAATACATCATCGTTGTCCTTAGCTGTATTTGACATGACGATGTTATCTATTTTTGAATTATTGGAGTTTGCTTTCTCTGAAAGATATATGCAGGTAGGAAAACAAAGTTTTGTATGTTTGTTTTTCTGGTTTTACGCCAATTTTAACAAAATTTCTGGTCATATCTCCGCGGTAAGTTCACCTTACTGGTTTTCCTGGACGCTGGATATCAAATTCATTGCCCTCCCTTTTTGGATTAGCAGAAAGAAAGCATCGGGGTGAAATGACTAGCAATTGTTAAATTCTGTATAAAGAAACAAGACCTTGTGTTTTTACCTATTTTTGCCATTAGTACCCACTTATCTTCCGGACACCAGTGGAGATACTTTGGAGATGTTTGGATAAAAAATTCGAATGTAAATTATTTTAATAATTACTTTTACCTTACATAAAACATGTTTGGCTCAAACCAATTCATTTTTACTCAACATGTCACCATTTAAATAGATTCAAAATTATTTTGTTAAACATTAGATTACGAAAGACTATAAAATATATTTTTATATCAAAATTTCCAATTGCTCATAAGACATCGTATTTCTAAGATTTATATGTAACATAAATCTGTTTATATTTATCAACTTTATACAGTTACAGAAGTTTAAAAATTACCATGTTCTAGATACACGTTCTAACTTAAATTGCCAGTTTTGTTTCATTAGTACAACGTTCACCCATTAAATTGTTTAAATTCATGTTTAGTCAAAAGAAAAGTCACATAAAAACTTTTTAAATGTTAATTGTTAAAAATATGTTTCCAAAAGTGCGGAGCATAGTGAAAGATAAAACAAACCAAAATAAATAAAGTACCTTCAAGACTTTGCAAAGGAGTGTCTTCAGTGTCCGGTGACCGTTGATAAAAAATGTATTTGTCATTTTCCGACATGACATGCACAGTTTCCGTTTGCAGTTGGAATTTTCCTAGTTGGAAGAAAATCATCTTAACAAGATCAAATTACATTCACCATTTCGCAGACTCAAGTATTATGATTATGATTAGTTTAATATGTTCTATACAAAAAGGAAAAAAAAGCCGGTGTTGAATTGTCAATTTGAACCACTAACTGAATACATGTTCATCTACTGCCATTCTCTTCTATCCATATCTCTCCACCTGTACACTCTAATGCAAATATGTATAGGTCATCAAAAAACTGTAGTGAGGGATGGAACCAATTCATGAAACTTAATTATCTTTATAATTTTAAGTGACTCCAAGGATAGGGCTTTATCCTACTACTTACATATTTTATGTAATGTCTACTTGGCAATGTCACATGCCAAACACCTTTACATTATAGTTTATCAAAAGAAGAATTACATGGTTACATAAGAGCAATACCTTGCTTATATGAAATAAAGCAATACGACATGTTATATAGACATGAATGAATGAAGGAAAAAATGACAACGCCCTAGCAGTCATCTGTTTAAAATTGATTCTGTGAAAGAAACAGGATAAACTTTCAATCAAAGAATGAAATGAAAGAGATTTATTCATATTCCGTTATATACATCAGAATCAAAAATGTGAAAGATTTCAAAGTTATTTAAGTACATTTTCCACCTAACAACGATGCTAAGGAGAGTCTTCAGTGTCTTGTTTTAGAAACATCTTGTCATTATAGTTTACCAAAAGAACAATGACATGTGTTTTCCAAGGCATTTCCCTATATAAATCAAGGTGTCAATTTAGATGCCAGGGTTATGATTTATATAAGTTTTGTTGAGGACTATAAGGGGACTATACAAACAAACCTTTTTAGTATTTATGTGTTTGAAATACAAGGATAAAGATATATTTTAATTGCTTTCTCTATATAGGTATATGTTAACTACTTTTGTGGAAAACCACAACATTGTGCTACAAGCTTTTCCCTTGTAATAAAATATGTGGTGGAGAAAACATTTTCTCAAACGTTTATACTATATGAGAATGTATAATTCTATTCGGCCCTTTAACCCTAGGGGCAAGATTTATTTTTAGTTTGTAAATGCTTTTTTTGGGGGGGCGCGTTTAAGGCCCGTTAATTTACATTTTCCTTTTTACAGAATACACTCATTTTACACTTTTTAATTATTTTTTTTACATAACATATATGTTGTTGTAGACATTTTAACATAATTTCAAAAAGACTAAACGTAAATCTCTTTAAGTAAATGTTAAGAAGAAGGATATTATATATTGTAAACAAGATAAAGTTTTGTTGAGTCAATTATAAAAAATAAAATAATTCTTGAGTCAGTTGGGAAAATGCTAAAAAATTGGGGGGGGGGGATGCTAAAAATATAAAATGAAAAATGAAAATTTGCAAAAGAAAAAACTGTAGTAAACAAAAACATATTTTTCCAACAAACTGCGATAAGAAAGGCTGCTTTGGTAATATATTTCTGATATATCTTTAATCAGTACTTATAAAATTATTAGAAAGTTATTCCACTTCCTGTTGCAATCATTAAGAGAATCATTTTGAAATGCTATGTATTTTTTTTAAAGATATTCTATCAATCAATTTTCTTTTAAACACAATATTATTTAGTATTTTCTTTTTTCTTATATATACATGTACATGTTTTTATATAATATTTGGCAAATAAGAGAATGATAAAATTTTATTTCCTGACTGAAAAAAATGACAAAAATTTGTCTTGGGTTGCTTGTATACCAATTTCAACCAACCATTTAAACAATTCATTCCAGAAAATTTGCGTTTGTTGACAGGTCCAAAATATATGTTCTATGCTATCTATTTCCATATTACAAAAGTCACAAAGGCTAGACTCCACTAATTTACATCTAAAGATAATTTTTAGTTGCAATATTTCTATGTAAGACATCAAAATAAAAATTTTGCAAAATATTATCCTTACAAATAACAAACGCATTTAAATTTATTTGTAGCCAGTTGAAAATTTTATCTGGAAATACTGCCTCCAATTTAACTGGGATTTTAGTTTCTCATTCTGGTATTTTAGCCTTCTTTCTTTTTGAACCTATGTTAATTTTCTATTTAAGAGGTGTGTTTCTGTTTTTTCTAAAAGTTCATAGACATCTATTTATCAGTTGTTACAGATGGAATGATATAATGTAATTTTCTTTTCCAAATTGTTGGGATTGAAGAGATAAGTCTTTGGTAATTTAAACACTCCGTTTCCTCCTTTCGCTAACACAAAATATTGAGTAGACACAGATTGCTTACCGATGGACGGATTAACAACCACGAGAATATCATAATACGCCGAAATTCTGTTTCGCTTATAATAAAAAGAAACGTTCATATACAGAGGCAAACAAATTGAAAGACTAGAAATTTACGTACAAAAGTGCATAGTTATGAATACAAGGATTTTCTTTCTTTCTATTATTTGTATCCATTTTCACCTAACATCATAACCTAGGAAATCTTTTTATATATTTTGCAAGTCAAAGACGTTTCTGCTTTCTACATTTTTATACTTCATTTTTCACATAGCAACATTTTCTATTAAAATAATTAACATTAAATATCTTATACATGACGAAGAATTTACTTACGTATGTTGGAACATCCTGTGAATTCACCTTCTGCTGACCTATGCGCCGCGTCAGTCATTTTGTTCTGCAAATGAAGAAAAACATGTTATTTAGTGGCTTGTCGAATTAAACCATGCATTACAATTTGTAGGATAATTGAATTTATCAAATTACTGCTCAATAGCATGTAGAAACCATGGTGAATGGCTTCTTTATTCGAAACACAGAGTGGCCGAATATGACGTTTACTTCTATGCAGGAATAGCGTAAATGCATCTTTTTGCACAAAACAAGGTGTATTAACCCCCTTTTGTCCAACGGTATGGTATTAATGTCAATTATCTTTTTTTATTTTATTTTCAAGCAAGCAATCTGTAATGATTCTAAATTTATAAAACTTAATATTATCATCTCTCTCTCTCTCTCCCCCTCCCTCTCCCTCTCTCTCTCCCTCTCTCTCTCTCTCTCTCTCTCTCTCTCTCTCTCTCTCTCTCTCTCTCTCTCTCTCTCTCTCTCTCATCTTTACTACTTCTTAGGGGTATAATTTGAACGAGGTTTATTGTCAATTTAACATGTAAAATTCCGTATTAATCTGGCATGGATTATCAATCAGAGCAGTATTAAATTTCAAACTTACATAAAATGTGCATTTTTCTGTTTCAAGAAAACCCTAGTCTAAAGTGACAAATAATCCTAATAAATCCAATTTAGCATTTCCTTTATCACTAATACAATAAGTATCTACTGACAATTTTAGAGATGCTTTCAAAACTTATTTGAGCTTTAAAGATATTTCTCATCCTTCATTGTTTCTAAAATGGAATAACCTTATAGAAAATTAAGAAATTTAACAAATTGAATGCATAAATGTTTATCTATAAATGTGCATGTAACATACACGTAAATATAGCTGTACTCTATTATGTTTTTTGTTGTTGTTTTTTTTTTATATATAATTTATTCAGGTTAACTCTTTATAATGATTTGCAACCGATTTACTAACTTCTGCTCATATGGGCAATAGCTGGTAGCGTCGTGACTTTATACACAAAATATTTATCTTAATTCAAAACAATTATTCCTAATCATTATCAAAGGCCAACAAATGAATTAAGAAAATGTATTGACGTTCTGATTTGTTCTTAAATATCATAATCCAATTTCACCCAGAAGCATTAAAATAGAAAAGGGACCAAGCATAGTGACATATACATGCCATATATATTCCAAGTATTTATCTAAATTAAAACTGCTTCTTTGCACGAATCGAGTACTTACCTTTGAAATGGAGTAAATCCATTTATTTTTATTTAGTATAATATGAAATTATTTTCTAAGTTGTATGAGTCAAAAACATGTAAGTTAAGTTTGCCAGTGTTCTCGCGGTACAATTTATATTTGTTGGCCATAGTCAACAACATTGCTTTCTATCATAAAATTAAAAAATAAGCCCTCCTCAGTTTATTTCAGATCGAACAAAAATAACAGTTTATTTAATCATGATACTACAATATTCAACTTTACTTCGATGTGAGTGGTTACCTGAAACTAACTTATAGGAAAATTTCCATTTCTGTTTCCTTTTGATACCTTTTGAAGCACTAGTTTAAAGCAGCACGCCTCCAGATTCATGTTAAATTTTTTACTGCCGTTCCCATCCTCTAGCACTGGCTTAAGCGGGATTCGTCATTTAAAGATGAACACAATAAATTTAGAAACATCCGGAGATGTGTTCATACGGCGGTCCAATGTCATGCAAATGGGAAGTTCATCAGAGGATATAAAATATCAATACATGATATAAACAAATTCATTAGAGATATGTATGAATGGTAAAGATAAGGGGAACATTTATGTTAAGGACATAACATAAAGAATTATGTCCCTGACAATGTTCAAAGTATAAAGCTGATCAAAGGGCAATAACTAAAAAAATAGCCGGGCAGACAGAGTTACGGTTCTTGTGCACTGCACATCTACCAAATAAGATCTATCTACCTACAAAGTTTTATGTTGTTACCTCTTGTTGTTACAGAGTTATGTTCTGGCCAAGAAAAGCGGACAGACAGACGGACGGACGGACGGACAAAGCGGCGATTATATGCTCACCCTTCGGGAAGCATAATAGAATAGAGATAGTGTCTTACTTAAAGTTTAAAAGATTTAAAAATGAGATGTTTTATCATCAAGAAGGATTATATTTATTTACGTATTAGGTTTGCCCTTGACAAAATAGCCTTTATAGCTGTACGCCTCCAGATGAGCCAAAATATTTCAAGAAAATCAATATTGAGACAAATGTACTAAAATTTTACGAAAGGTAAAAACATTAAAGATCAAAGTTATATTTTACATGTTTATGTGCGGTTTAAGGCTGATTTTTCAGTATTTTATCACAATATTCTACTGCGTTACAAACGCAATAAGAGCTTTTGCATATGTTGACCACCGTTTTGGTAATTTTTTTGGATTATTTGTGCCGATTGCAATATGTAAATTACTATTTTTGTTCACCTCGCAATATTTTACTTTCAAACTCAAATAAATTCTTAAAAACCAAGCTAAACATATCTAGATAAATGGTGTTCTTCATAAACCATTTTTATCATAGTAAATAGAGAGCCGTGACCTCTGCAGGGCACGAACCCAAGATCACTAGGCTGAGAGGAAGACAACTTAATCATTAGTCACCTCCCAGTGTCATTCGTCCCCCGCTTCGGTCACAGCCATGTTTCATAAAATAACATTGGTGATTTGAAGCTTATTTGAACGCTTATAACCTACTGTACTTATTTGAACCCACATCAGCTTTCTGCAACTAACGAGTATTGGTTGTTATTTGATATAGGTACAATTAAAGAAATACATGTAAAAACCTTTTAGTCTTTTGATACCTGATTCTGGTTGATATTACCGGAACTGGTTGGTAAGGGTGGCGGTGCTCGGTGTCGATTTAACCTCACCTGTTCTATGACAGGATGTCCTTCATCACTTTCCTTCTTTGGGTGACCTGTTAACACTTTGTGAGCCAAATCTTTCAACTGTTAAAGAAAGAATTAGTGTAATGTGCTTTACAGTTAACTTTGTGAGCCAAATCTTTCAACTGTTAAAGAAAAAATAAAAGAAATGTGCTTTAAGTAAGCTTATAGCAAATTCTAACTCACTCTTTAAAAATCTGTTTCTTAAATCCAGTGTTTACTGTAAGCATATAGCGAATACGTTTCTTATATCAAAAGTTTTTATAGACACCCAAGTCATGTAAATCAAACTGATTGCTCACCATCATCCTTCTTTTTGAAGAGTATTTTGATCAAGAAAAAAAGTTTGTGATTGGTATCGCCCTTGCATTGATTCATTATTATTATAAAATGAGAAAATTTGAAGGTTAAATTTAACTATCTAAAATGAAGTGTCATTTCTTTGAAGTATTACTTATCTCTACTTCATACATATATAAGTTTGTTTTAGTAACAATATTTTGATTATGAATATCAGTCTTTTATTTCACAATTTATTGGTCATTAATTATGGCATGTTTTCTGTTGAAAATATTTACACCTTCCTTTCTGCAATTTTGGAGATATTTAAATGTGCACACAAAAACTTAACCATTAAGAATGACCCAAATGCCAATACCTGAGTGAAAAAAACATCTCTCCCGATTTTGTTAAATAGTCAAGCTAAAAATGGACATATCCGTTTCACAAATCATCACCTTAATGCAGTAACGGGTTAACTGCTTATATAATTTAATAGGAGTTAACATTTTTTTTTGCACTGAGGATACGATAATTATTATGTTAACATATCTTAGTTTAGCATTAATAACCTGGTGGTCTCTCTTTGGTTTAGGAGGAAGTGGCTTATCCGGAAAAAAGATTTCCGTGTCATCGTCCGAATTTGAGTAACTATCAAATGTAGAGTCTGTGAAACAGCTGCTGCCGGAGCTCGAGTCGTCACTATCCATGGTGAATGGGTTAAAGTGGCCCATTACCTCGTTCTCAGCCTCAGGTATAGCTGGCAATTATAAAAAACATACACACTGTAAAGCTCACAAATCATACTCATCTGAATGATTTACCACATTTTAGAAAATTTTATCATTTAACAAACTGGCATGAAGTGTTTTTCTAGTTTCCAATCTTGGAACTGTCCGTTATCAATTAAGGTGATATCAAGAATTGGTCAGTCATTTACAGTTAGGCTGGCAGGGTTCCCTCTGGGTCAAATTTAGTTTGCGCCACCAAATTCGCCAATTAGAAAAAGTTGGAGCCAATTGCTCCAAAATTAGAGCCAATATTTCTGCAAGGGAGACTAAGATATGCAAGCATTTACATATCATTATGATTACAAAAACATATTTATAATATTTCATTTTATTACAGCTGCATATGTTTATTATCTTAAAAATAGACATAGTATAATGTGGTTTTCTGGTCTGAGACTGCAAGAAAGTTTAAGCTAGCATGGCTTTCGGGATACTGGTGGCAAAGACGAATCACTTTAGCTCACAGCAGATTCAGGGACGAAATGAATGAAATGTCTGGGTAATCTTTATACATTAAGATTTCTGGCTAAAGTGTACCTTTAAATTTTTTAAACACTCACTCACATGAATGGACTTTAAATATTGTTCCTTAAATTTTTATACAAAACTAGAATGAAAACTGATTACTTATTTTAAAATATTGATATTGAAATCTCTTCACCTTTGAGTCCTAACAGCTGATTGATCCCTATTTCCAAATTTAAAAGCAGTTCATTTACATAAATAAAATTTACATAAATAATGCATAGTGTGCTTGAAACCATCATCACACACAAGTACCGATTTTGCGGTTCCGTAAAAATGGTAAAATATTTTGACGTGAACATTAGCGTTAAACAAACAGAGTAAAGACGCGCTGAATGTAAGCGTTATATTACAAGCTCATCATTGAAAAACGACTCTTTTTTCACTTTAAACGGTCTTCATTATGGGTATGTGATAAATAGAATATTAAATTCGTGTAAGTTCATTACTAAATTTATTGAAATAGTTGAATGAAATATAATATAATTTTATTCAACTCATGCAATAAATTCAGTATTGAACTTACACTCTTTCAATATCCACTATTTAGCAGTATATCAATAATTCTAAGGCCATTTTGATATTAAGTAATAATGAACAAACAAACCTCCTTTGTGAGGGTCATCAAAGTGATGATGTTGTGTAAAAGGGTTTCCCTCTTGATCTGAAAATAGAAACGTTATAATGATTAAAATGGAATGATGACAGAAACAGTTAAAGATCTCCGCTAAGGTCCACAAGCCTAATAACATAAAATTTGAAAGTCTTACAAAGATCAAATGGGACACTTTAAACTGGTAAATATGTAAAAGAATGCAAAAAAATATAATCCGAAATTACTTGAAAATTAATTTCTTATGCAATCAAATATCCAAATATTAAAAATGTTTAAACCCTTTCATTTTAGGATCAGTTTGCACAATGAAATCAATTATTCTAGAAAAACAGAGTGAGGAAATGATTTGAAATTTTACACACAAGTTATTGGTTCAGACCCATGTTGTGTCAATTTAAAACACTCAGTGGGGTCCTTCCATTTGTGCCATCTGTATAGACCTAAGCTGTGAAATATTCCTGTATTTCTAGTTTGTTGTTTGAAGCTTAAAGGGGCATTGAGTTCAGAAACAAATATATATATATATACTTCTATAGAAAGTGCAAACATGAAATTTATAATGTTTAAATACTAGTTTTTCAGAATGTTAGAATACTTGTTACCTTACAAAAAAAGCGCTAAATTTGAAATAATTTGTCAATTTAACCAAGATTTAAGCTAGTTAAAGTGTCATTATGCTCATGTTTTCGCTTTCAAGTTGAGCTAAATTAGTAATATATTTCAAAATATTGCCTTTTATAATGATGATTGACCAATATTTAATTAAAAATGCAAAGTGCTAATGATAAAGTATAACAAGAGCCACTGCCGGGCAAGGGCAACACTCAACTTTTTTACTTTTTCTACCACAACAAACAAATAAAAAATGTTTAAATTAAAAGAAAATTTAATGTTTTCCTTTATTTTTGTTTTAATAGTTCTGTCTTGTCACACTTAATGTTTTGTCGATTAAGTATGAATCCTTTCCATAAATAAATGACAAAGTTAAGAAAATATAATCAAAGTTTAATCATTCGACGGTCAAAGTCATTTAAATGTCAAGGTCATATCTAAATTATTCCACATGTCTGTTTGGTCACAAGTCTTGTTTTGTCCATGTATGAATCAAATTCGTACATAACTAACAAAATATGACAACTTAACAAAAATTCAATACTTTGACATTGACAATCAATGTCATTTAAAGCTTAATGCCAAGGTCAGGTCAACCTTTTAGAAGGTTTTGTCCAAAATGTTGTTTTGTCTAAATATGAAAATAATCCATTGATTTATTACCAAGTTAGTAACAGTCATTTATAGTGATAATCAGTGAAAATAAAATAGTTTGACCTTCAGTGTCAATGTCATACATGAGTCAAGGTCAATTTATGTTTGATATACATGAAAGTCCTGACCTAACAGATATTGTGTCTAAATATTAAGTAAATCCATTTATAAATAACAAAGTTATAACCAGTTATAAAAAAATAAAGAAACAAAAACAACAAGATAATATTATAAATTTGACATTTACAGTCAGATTCAATTTAAGGTCAAGATCACATCTAAAATATTAAATATGTTTGTTTGGTAGCAAGTCTTGTTTTGTCCAAGTATAACTAAAATTGGTCCAAAAATAACAAAATTATGACAATTTAACCAAATTTTCAATAGTTTGACATTGATGTCAAGGTCATTTAAGCTCAAGGTCAAGGTCAGTTCAACCTAAAAACTATCTAAATGACACTAAGAATACCCAACTCTTTTTTTAATTTGAGTGATACTTATATGTGATCTTAAATTATAATAATATAGTTTTTAATTTTTCAATTGTTAATATCTATAATGATATTAAAAAGGTGCATACCCGAAACTTAAGTAGGTTTTTAATAAAAAAAAATTAACATATTTCGACATCATGACTGTCCCTCTCATATTCGTTACTGTAGATATTAAAGTTATTTCATTCTTATTATTATATAACACAACATTTTCTTTGTAAACTAGAAACGTGTCCTCATATACCACTGTTTTGTTAGTCTATAGATAAAACAGCATATATTATACTCGGTCATAACTTTCATTACTTTTCAAAAATGTCAGAATACAATTAAAGTTTGTGAAAACTTATTATTTCACCATACTCCAATCTATGATTTTTGAGAAAGATATCTTGCATGGTATTTTCAACTTTGTCATATCTAGCATTATCCAGAAATTTTGTATCGGAAATATTCCGTAAAATTCCTATTAAATGCCTAAAACATATTGTTCCCATCAACATTGACTTCAAACTACATGTATTTATAATGCATCAACTAACAAATGCAATTTTACATCAGGAAAGTAGCATGTGCTTTTATTCATAACTGGTATCAAAAGATTGTATCTGTATTGGTCAGTCTGTGAATCGGTCAGTCAGTGAATCGGTCAGTCAGTGAATTGGTCAGTCAGTGAATTAGTTAGTCAGTGAATCAGTAAGTCTGTGAATTGATCAGTCTGTGAATCGGTCAGTCAGTAATCAGTCAGTCTGTGAATCGGTCAGTCAGTAAATCAGCCAGTCAGTTGGTCAGTCTGTGAATCAGGCAGTCATATCAATCAGTGAATTTGTCAATCAGAATAATTACCAGTATTAAGTCAATGAGTGAGTCAGTCAAATAAATAATTGGTTCTATAATATTCAAATCAAAATTAAACAAGCCTATCAGTATAATAGGTATAACACTTGTAACAGGAAAATGTCCTTCAAACATATAATGAAAATACAATGTGAGCATTTAACTTACACAAGGTGAATAATTGTTCATTTCCATTGGCTATCTTAATCCATAGGAAACCTTCTTACTGGGAAGCGGAAGTTTTCAACATACAAACTACTAGTTAAAAAGTGTCTCCTTGAAACACTACAATCAGCAATATTTGTGAAGTTTTGATATTATACATGTATCTTCCTGCTCTTATTTTTGGCAACTTAAGCAAGACATTGTACATGTAGGACCATTTATACTATGGCAACAAATAATGTATTACATTTTATATCATATGAAATAAGTTCAAGTTAAAGGGACACCATTGAAGTTTTTCTACATTTAAGGCTGTCATTGATGGATAATTTTGTATCGATATTTCGAAAGACAAATATGGTTATGTCGACTATAACAGTAGATACAATGAATAACATTTAACTGTGTGTTTTAAATCGGGATCATGGTGTTATGCATGATTTTATTAGACTACAAATACCACCAACTAACAGAAAGGTCTTTTTTCTGTTATTTTTGCCACTGACATTTGAAAACAAAGTGTAATGTTCATGTTAGCCTAGAAAACTGAACAAGTGACTTCTCTTTCTAGGCAAATTAAAAGGTATATATTAACAAACAGAAACAAATACATTTTAGCTTGTATCGATATTTGAAAATGTGTATCGATATTGTATCGGTTGATGGTATATCGATATCGCGATATTCAATGACAGCCCTATCTTCATTTCAAAAAGGTCTCGACCTATAACTTGTGTGTTATATTTCAGGTCATTAAAGGTCATTACCCAAGATTCTGTTTTTCGAGAATACGTTCTGTGAAAAATGACTTTAAAAAATGAAATGTATTTAAATACTTTTACTCAAAATTGGGGTTAGAATTGCACAAAAGTATGATTTTCAATTTAATTCTGAGCATATTTTTTCATTAGCTTTTGCAGTTTTTCTTGTTTTAAGTGGCCCAGTAATCTATGTTATTAAAGGCGTGATATGACGGAAATTTTCTGCCAGTTTTCAGTAAAAAATGTCAATATTTGGTATAAAAATGTGCTGATAGTTGATATAAAGGGGAAATTTGTTACTTTGTGGATAAAACACCTACAATGTTAAGAGTGGGAAAAATTAAACTTTTGCTTAGCCATTTTAAGACAATTTGCCTTGACCATTATCGAAGTATTTGAATTGTGCAACATAGGTTTATTCTAACCAATGTAAATAACAAGCATAGTCAAGTGCAAAAGATAAATAAAATGCGATCATTAGATATGAGGAAACATTAATCATCTTTATCCATACCAGAATAATCTTTGGAAAAGTTGCCGTATTGGATATCAGGAATTACAGAGTAGGAAAACATAAGCATATTTGCCATTGACCCATGGTGACATTGGAAAAGGCATGGGTTTCTATAGAATTTTGCTCTGACCCTTATAAGCATAAAGATAAAAAAGATAATTATATTGATGGATAAATTATTATATAAAGTAAAATTTTTTACCTTTTTTTGATGGTCTTATCAATGCCTGAGATTTTTTCTTTGCAACTTGTCGTTTCCGCTCATATTGCACATCTTCAGAAAGCTGTTTCATTTTCTTCCTTTCTGTAGTTCTTCCATAGCTTGAATTCTTCTTCTTTGGAATCGCACTTGTGTTTGGCTGAGGGTTAGAAAGTCCATCGAAAGTTGGTATTTCTGTGGCATCATTTGTAGATGAATCCCTTGTATTATCCTCTAAACCTGAGTCCTCTGATGGAGTCACAGGCCTGTCAATAGCGTCCTTCTTCTGCTCACTTTTCTTTTCATTAGCCTTGGCTCCACTTGAAATTGCATCAAAATAAATGTCATCTTCAACATCAGACATGGTTGTTTATTTTATAATACTGAAACCAGAAAAAATTTAGACTAAGTGTGCAACAAAAACATCTTTGAGTATATGCGCTCCTCATTCCATACCAATGGCATCAGCTAGATTTATCCTGTAAAAAATTACAATGGCATATAAAAAACACATATGAAAACCTTGCTGATTTTTCTTTTTTATTTCACAAGAAATAACTTAGTTCGGCCACATACCCTCTATTTCCTTAATCTCACAACAAAGTTTCCCTTAAAAATTCACAATTATCATCTTAAGTGTGTAATATATCATCTCCTGCAAAAACTATTGTTTTTTTAAAAGTATTGATATGACAGAAATAGGTTTGTGCCATTCCTTGATGGCAAATGATGTAGCAAAGTCATGAACAATAATTTTATATTACAACTTTATCAAGAATCAACCATTATAAAGATCATCATGAAACAACATTACATTTTACTGTTTATGAACTTCATTAAACAAGAGCTGTCAGTAGGACAATGTGCGCGACTATTTCAGTGTTTGATAGTAATGGAGCATAATACTGTGAAAAAGCTTGATACAGTGACCTCCTCCTATCTACAGGTTGGGGTTATGATTGTAAACAAGTGCGCAAAGTTTCAAAGTTATATGTAAATGGACTTTGAAAATATTTGAGGTGGTATGTAAATTTTAACCTAAGTAAACGCCAATGCTCAGGTGACTAGGATAGCTCTTCTAATTCTTATCAAATAGTCGAGCTAAAAAAACAACAGAATGTGACGTTAATTTACATATGGTTCATTAAGTTGTTTTTGTTATTTGTTATTGTATTTTTTAATGTTTAACAGCAAATAGTTTACTATCTTCAAATAATTGTTTGAGGTCATTCTTTTTTAAATATTGAGTCCTGGCTGGTATACAACTAGAACTTCTACTAAGCAGAAAAGGCCCATATGATGATATATCTAGCTGACATGAATGTTGGAAGTGTAAACAAAGGATACAGTATCCATTGAATTAAAATTAAATACAGGGAAGTCAAAAGTTGAGATTGCGAAGCAGGCCTAGTCTTTGGCTTGCTTGGCTATAGTCCAAGTGTAAATTATTATTTAAAAGGATATATATATATATATATATATATATATATATATATATATATATATATATATTCTATGTATAATTCCCGCTTATGACTTTCTTTCTTTCATTCATTCTTGGGCGGGAATGGTTTTATAAAACAATAAATGTGTTTGCCATAATATATTTGTAATAAGAAAATTAATAGTGACTGAGTCAGCGAACTGCGGTAAAAGAAGCTATAAATAGCTCGCCGCTATGGTAATAAAAGTGATGACGTCACAATAAAGTAAAAAATAACTTAAAAATATAAGGCCATTTAGCACGAAGTAAAAGCATCGGTCGCTGTGGTTTGGTTCTTTCTTTCATATATATATATAGGCGCTGTGCCGTAATTGGACTGGCATATCGATGTGGTGGTATGTGTGTATATATTCTCTCATCTCTGTAACAAATTATCTGCACACTTGTATCTTAATCTGATCCCACGTAGGGGAAAGTAAAACTGTATTGAATTTAATTATATCCCTTTATATATACTTTATCTGTCTAAATTCATTGTAGCCTACGGATCTACTTGATCTTAAAATGATCCAGTTGACTTTCGGAAATAGATATATAGTTCTCTGGTCCCAGTCAGTGAAGAAGACAATAAAAATGTCATCGTTGATTTGTGAGACATGATAACAGAGAACAAAACTCTATACATGCGAACGTTGAACCTGTTTCAATGTGTAGTGCAGTTTGTGACTGTATATAAAACTGTTCTGAAACCATCATTTTTGTGATGGTGAATGAGCAGTGGCTATGCTTTCATATGACTGTTCTGCTAGGCGCTGTGCCGTAATTGGACTGGCATATCGATGTGGTGGTATGTGTGTATATATTCTCTCATTTCTATAACAATTTATTTGCACACTTGTATCTTAATCTGATCCCACGTAGGGGAAAGTTTTACTGTATTGAATTTAATTATGTCCCTTTATATATACTTTATCTGTCTAAATTCATTGTAGCCTACGGATCTACTTGATCTTACGGGATCCAGTTGACTTCCGGAAAAAGATATATAATTTTCTGGTCACAGTCAGTGAAGAAGACAATAAAAATGTCATCGTTGATTTGTGAGACATGATAACAGAGAACAAAACTCTATATATGCGAATGTTGAGCCTGTTTCAATGTGTATTGCAGTTTGTGACTGTATATAAAACTGTTCTGAAACCATCATTTTTGTGATGGTGAATGAGCAGTGGCTATGCTTTCATATGACTGTTCTGCTAGGCGCTGTGCCGTATTTGGACTTGCATATCGATGTGGTGGTATGTGCCCATTTTATATATATATATATAAAAGGAGGATTCAGCATATGCACTACTTACTAGTGACATTTACAGTGAGACTGATCATTTCCACTACACTATAGTTTAGTTTAATCAAGACTTAAAAAAACACACTTTTAATCTTTTAATCAAATTTCGTTTCCCTCATTTAAATATGAATAAAATAACAAAATAAACATTCATTTTATAAACTTTTAAACAAAACGTCCTATCATTATCACGTTTAATATATGTTTTAAAATATTATGAAACTTACTTTTCAGCAATCCTTACTTCTACCTTTTGCGACGCATTTTGTAACAATATTATTATATAAAACCAATTTTGTTATCAAACATAAAATGCAACGTAATGTAAACATACTTAAGTTACTAAATAAACGTTCGTTATCTATATATATTGATTATATTGATCGAGTTTATCCTTGTTTAAATTTAATCACATCTCAAAATTTGACAGGGATCACTTTTTCACTTGTTTATTTCTATATATTTTTATGGGTGTATAGCAGATAAAGTGATATTTTGATAATTGTGACATCAAAGTGTATAAATGTGTTGTTTTTGTTTTGTTCTGATTAATCAATGAATAGTAACAATGGTGTAATATAAGGTTTTTGTGCATAGGTGGTACAAATGAATGAATTTACGGCCTGTAAACATCTCCTCATGTTACTTATAAGCCCGCGTATTGTGGGATTTCTACCCGTTCCTGTTTAGGGATCCTGGATGCTGGTTGGCTTAACAGGGCAAGCTGAAATCGCTCTGTGAAGAATATACTCGACATGTTCATTTGGGTTTAGGTCCGGCGATCTTGCAGGCCAGTCCATCTTGACAATCGTTTTTATTTTCAAGATTGTCATTTGTTACTCTAGCTCTGTGAGGTCTCGTATTGTCGTCCATTGAAACGAAACTCGGGCCAACTGCAACAGCAATACAATTAAACATCCAATACATTCAATACCTTTTAGACGTATAGTAGTGTAGTGAGTGTGCTGTTGTCGACAACGTGCAGATCGGTCACCCCCTGCATGCTGACCCCGAACCATAACCGAGCCCCCACCATACTGATCATGATAAGCTATGCATACTGGTGGAAACTGTTCGTTGGTCGTTCTCCGCACCCGGGCACACCTGTCTGTAAAGTCAATACAAAATTTACTGGAGTCCACTCGTTTAAAACCCATGTTTGTGAACTCTTGCCCATTGTACACGTGTCTGGCAGTTCGTCTAGCCCTCATGACAAAATTCCTAATGGTTTGAGTCGAAACCCAAACCCCTGTTGCCTGCTGGAGCTCATTTTGGAGGGTTGTGGCATTCTTTAAGCGGCGGCGTTGTGCATGAAGCACAATAAAATGGTCGTCTGCATTCGTTGAAGCTCTCTGACATTCCTCAGAGAGATATTCAGCTCGCACTGTTAAGTCAATCACCATCCAAGAGTTTACAAGATCCTCTTAGAGGATTGGGTTCGAATATACAAAACACCATGTGTGAGCTAATCAGTAGCATCAGGAGACGGTGTTAGGTCGAAATCACACGCAAATGGGCATCGCACTCGTTTTTTTGACAACATCTTTACACTTTAAAATTAATTCCACGTGAAATACCCATGCACAAAAATCTTAAAATCCACCCTAATCAATAATACACTGTTGATCCACTTAAACTATGGGATCCCTCACCTCATGATCGTTTGTGTTGTCAACAACTGGTATTAGCTAAAATAATTATTCTTACTATTATTTTCATTTCATGCTCTGAAATAATCTTGTTAGAGTGGATTCCATTTATTTTCAATGCAATTATATACTTTATAGAAAACACTTAGACCCCCTCTCCCCCACCTTAGAATATTTAAATGACTTCTAGACCCCTTGACTGTTAGATCATTTTTACGTGACTTTTCGACATTTTGTCCTCTGTATCACGTTTTGTACTTAAGAAGGACAGTACGGTATTTCTAGAAATAATTCTAGGCAAAAAGCAATTAAATACAAAAATGTATACTCTTGTTCATATGAAAGATATACGTGGAATGATATATGAGGACCAAGAAATCATATCATGAACAAGATGTATGAGGGGATAATGTAAAAATAGCAGGGAATCATCTAAATGTACATATACATTTGTTGTTATGGAATATATATGAGGGGTCACCTAAGATGACCAGGAGGTCATTTAGATGCATAAGCACTCTAGTTCTTATAAAACATACATGATGGGATCTTTTATAAAACGTAGTGTATAAAATACCAAACACAAAACCACCGATAAATTTTTTTCAAAAAAAATTCCACTATCAAAATTATAGTTATAACTTTAATTTTGATAGTGGATTTTTTTCAATTCTATCGCCGGTTTTGGTTTTGGTATCTTATAGTAAGCCTTAGAGTGCTGAATTATTTTTCAGGGTTGAAGGAGGGGTCCAGACACAGGGTGGGGTGAAGTGTTCACACACAGATACTGCCACATGTGATTCACAGGCACACTAATCATTTCGACTACACTATAGTCTATTTTAATCATGAAAAAAACGCTTAGATATTTCTTGCTTAATTTAAAGGCGGGGCTTAATATGCTAAGTGTTCTATACCATGATTCAAATTATCGAATTAATATTTTTGTCAGTATACAATAAATATTTTTAATCATATAATATATATTTTCAAAAAGAGAACATAAATATAGAAAATTATCGCACATATAAGTTGTGACATAACAAATATTCAGTAGGATAAATATTATGGTATAGAATATATAATTAAGAGTTTTACAATATTAATACTGGATATAGACAGAAGAAGCACCTTTTAACATGCCATAATTGATATATTGATATATTTATAATACTTTTCATTGGATTATTGTGACGTTTATATATATTTTAATATACACGGCTGCTGCCAATTTTCTAAGAAATCTTACTTTTTCTCAAAAAGGAAGTTTGCTGTTTTATAAATTCGTTTTAAATATTCCTGACAGGCTATATGCCTCTATATAAACGGTTGTATTGAAATATAACCCGAGCCGTTAGTGTTTTTATTTTGTGTTGAATAAAGCGTGTTTATTGTAAGTAAGTAAATAAATTGTTTATTTTTTAGTGACACTGTGCATATATCAATTTTGCCCGATCAGTAAATTCATCAAATCATCAAATTTCAGAAAATGGATTGTCAATATATCATCATGTTTTACTATTGGTACGTTAAAAGTCAATTACCTATTAAATAGCAATTTTTTCCTTAACACAAATACATATTGTATTTGCAACACTATACGTGAAAAACCGTTTATATAGTGCCATATAACATGTTAAAATTGTTATAACTTATAACATAACAAGTACAAATGTTGCTGCAATGCAGCAATTGAGAAGCTCCGCGCAAAAAAATGTGCTCATTACAGGTACCTTACCAAATTATTCCTACGCGCAGGTCATGTTATATTCAGATTAGGTACTATTGTAGATTTTTTCCGAATGTTTTGTTAACCATTTTTTTGCATAATTATACTTATATTATGCACTGTCCATAATTAAAATAAGGGGGAAAATTTTAATATAAAAATGCTTTCACTGATGCCTACCTGGTAAGGAAAGTAATTCCATTGAATACAAACAAGACTTGTAAATGTTATGTGACATGACTGTACTGTGTTTTGTTTGTGTCACTACTGTAGTCAGTAACAGAAGATGATAGAAATATCAAAGTCTGTTATAATTTTAACAAATATACAAATAGTAACAAAAGGGACTAATATTATAATATAGTAATATTACATGCATATTTTTCATGTCAAATTAAACAAAAATGGTTTCTTTCAATACTGAAAGTAGAACACACTCTGGAATGAAAAAATGGGATGAATTTCAAAAAGACCAAATTCAGAATTTTTTTTTGTTTTTTATACACGCGTTACATGGTGATACAGTATTTATCAATATAATAGAAGACTGTTACCTGAATTTTAGGTAGGTATGAGGAAATTCACTAATATCATATTCGTGCGAGACAAAGATATGAAAGCTATTTGACATTGGTAATATATAAAAAAAAAAATATTATTGTTAATTAATTTTTAGGGAGATCAATATATATTTTTTGTCGAATTGCTTTAAAACCATTCATAAAAAAACATAACACTTCATGTTCAAACTGCAAATCAAAGTTTCTGTTGTTGTCATGATATCTATCTATAGCCTATGCTTAAGGTGATTCCGCTTTTTCAGCCATGTTTGTTTTCACTAAAGTCTGTCCAAAGTGAAAGTAGGCCAAAATTCATATAACAACAAAGCTCTTATTGTAAAATAATGAACCATTTGAAAGTACACTTCCAGGTTTATATTTTAAGGACAATTATAAACAAAAATAAAAATGATAACAATAAGAATATTTACCTTGAATGTGCTACATTTCTGAAGACCAAAAACATTCTGTTGCAAAGTTTTATGCATATTTCATGAATGGCAAAATCCTTTTTAAAGTCTGTTTTAGTGCCAACAAAAGCTATTTTGTGCAGCAAATACAAAAATCTTTCAAAACTTAACTCCAAATAAATCAGTATCTCATGTCCTTCTAAGCCCATGGCCTCCATTATTTTTTGTAAAAAAGTAGTGCAAGAAAACAATCATCATTTATAGCCTTATGAACTACAATTAAAATGAAAACACAATCAAACTTTAAATGTAGTACACAAGAAATAGGTAAATGATGTTTATTTTCATGGTACTACTTTTTTACACATGTCATGGAGGCCAATTTTTTTCAAGGTCAGATAAACTACTTTCCTAAGATTTATGTTTTTTAAAGTTTTTTGTATTTTCTGCAAAAAATAGCATTTGTTCGCGCTAAAATAGACTTTAAACTGGATTTTGCCATTCATGAAATGTGCATAAAACTTTGCAACAGAATGTTTTTGGTCTTCAGAAATGTAGCCCATTCAAGGTAAATATTCTTATTGTTATCATTTTTATTTTTGTTTAAAATAGTCTTTAAAACATAGAATTGAAAATGTACTTGCAAATGGCTCATCATATAACAATGTGAGCTTTGTTGTTATATGAATTTTGGCCTACTTTCACTTTGGACAGACTTTGTTTAAACAAACATGGCTGAGAAAGCGGAAACACCTTATTGAAGGTCCATCCGCTCGTAAGGGTACAAAATGCAGACCCCCGAACATATCACCAGTCATACCACTATCTTTTTTCTTTTTCACAAAGTGGTATACTGTTCCAATGACGCGCATGAAATGTAACGTTATATACTAAAGTTTAATTATTTCAAAACAACCAATATAATTAAACATTTAATTTCATAAATATAAATTAAAAATAATTATCAAAAGCAAAATTGTTAAAATCTTATGCCTGAAATCTTCTTTTTATTGACAAATTCAATCATTAATAGTATACTTGATATGCTGTGTGTAAATGTATTTCAAAATGTAACAAATTATAATTTCATGTACTACTAAAAAAGGGAAATAACAAATTTATAACCGAAGTAACATTTATGGCTATTTATAGCTTTCGAATTTATGTAACAGCAGAACTGCTTTCCGGTTCTCATTCATTAATATGACATGCTGCGAATCACCGACGGGGAAACCAATATAGAAATCGAAAGGAGTTCTTGAATGCGGATTTACTTTTAGCTGTTAATCGAAAGGATTTATTGCTCAAATCCGGGCTCATGGACAAAAAAAATAGTAAACACAAATAGCTCCGTGCCTGTGGGCGCGGAGCAATAAATTGCTGGTATGGTATACGGAAGAATATAATACCTTATTTCCTTGCGCCCTTCTATATTTAATATGACGTCATCCAGTCCATAAATCACATACAGACCGGCTACCCAGTCCATAACTATTAAACAGACTGTTTAAACGCGACTTTCACGACGCGTGAATTTCAAGAAAACACAAATAAATGGCAGCATGACTGTTTGTTGCATCCCTTAAAAATATAAAAAAAAAATCCGACTAGGCTTTCATATATTTCTTACACTGAACAAATAAAAACATTTGAAATCAAATAATAATAAAAGTGACAACAACAAAAGTGATGAAAGGATTTAGATTTGGTATAATATAACAAATAAAACATGGCGTTCATGCAAAATATACTTTCCGAGGTCTGACCAACCTGTCCGTAAACTTGCATTTTGCATTCATTGACGGGATGACATCATATTAAATATAGAAGGGCGTATGCAAGTGAGGTATAATATCACTCGTTATTGCATGGTTTGGAAAGTTTTCTTTGTTCTTTCCAACCCATCACGTTCAGTACACTTTAAATGTATTTTTATTTAACAGTGTAATAGTTTCTTTATTGATTCATATAGGAAAAAACTCAACTTATATAACAGTTAATTTTTTTGCAACGTGCATATATCAGTGAAGATTTTTACAGAGGTTGGAATGGGCGGGGGAATGACGCAATCCAAGTAACAAAAAAAAAATCCAGATTAATAAGCTAGTATTGCTTCTTTTTTCTTCCGTTTACATTTGAATCGAAAGGGAAAGGACACAAGAGAGGGAAAACACTGAAAATAGTATTTTTATGAAATTGCGATAAAACAGTTATGATATACCAGTAAAGAACTCGTTAGTTACAGGGGTATAACCTTGTAACTAATTCGTATCGTATACTATATATTACCATTACATCGAACCATGGTTACTATAAAGAACCATATATCCTTCCAAAAATCTTCATTACTCACACTATTATAAATCTATAAGTAACATCGGTGTACCAAGTGACCTCGCTTCCAAAGTGTGTTGGTCCAAGTGGTTGACATGAGTGCAACCCTAATACTTTTACTTAAAAATATAATTATTATGCCCAGATATTTGGAAAAAATAACGATATTTTTTCTATACAGTTTCTTATTTAAAATAAATTAAATATCGTTTGAATACAAATACAGAAAATATATATGTTAAACCCTATACAATTCTGGTAAACACGGTATGAATATATAGTGTCATTCAAAAACTAGCCGGTTTTTTTAAAGAAAAGACCTAAATGAATTGATCAGTTATGGGTAAGAAGCATTCCAAATATATTTTGCCGTTTCTCATTTTCAACTTAATTTCATAACTATTCAGGCAAGATTACACACATTTTAATCAATTCCTTCAACAAAAGTAACGTTATTGAACATGTTACGACGAGGTTCCAGCGATTTACCAACCCTGTTTGTGACTGCTCACATAAGAAGTACACTAACATTGCAACATAATGACTATTGTAAACAATTTTAGATTTATTTCTCAAACAAAAACAAAAACCAACTTCTTCGTATTTTGACTAGAAACATTCGTTCATTCGAACCTCTAATTACTTGTATATATCTAACCAGACAGACGGGAATGTTGTGTCACGTTTCTGTTTTGTCGATTGTTAAGATGATGTACTCGTTCAGTTACAGGCGACGAGACAGGCTTATTGTCATCTCATTTTCGTTTCGGACCACCCCCAACACAAAACGTCTTAAGTCAGCCTGTTTTGCCATCGTTTAAACCGAAAGTACTGTCATAGATAACGGTAAAAACCGAACGCTCCGACTGATAATAATATCCGGGACACGTGGTGCTCACTAATGATTGGTAGGTATTTTAAATGCGGACATTAACTAGCCAATAAACTGACGCGTTACTATAAATACCAATTGGTGATTCCCATGACCTTCACTGCTACCCAAAACACTTTAGATATCGTAAAAATACGAAAAGGAGAGTCACTCTAAACAATTTTTGTGCGGTCAAGATACTAAGTATTTATTTTAAAATATAGAAATGACAGTTACTTTAGACAATATTTCTGCGTCCATGTGTACGCCGAATTTTTTTTGTGCGAACAGGATGGCATATTATGCGTATATGACGCAGGATCCTGCGTCCAGTAAGACGAGCATTGTATATCATTAAGAAACTTGACATGGATCAGTATTTCGATCTCTTCAATGGAGGATTCATTTCCCAGTCCTACGGTTCTCATTGGACATTCGGAACATGCTTTTACCGGTAACGGTTTATCCTTTCAAAACTATAGAGCAGTCTAGTGCATTATAAAGAGAATGTTCTTTCGTGTGAGTTAAATATGGAATGTGTATGATGAAATTCCATATATTTTCATGAGCCGGAAAGGTGAGTGAAATTTATAGACTTTTGCCATCTTTAGTGAAAATACATTCCCATTTTTTAACAAAAATAAACGCCTTATATGCACGGCATAAGAACGAAATGCTCAAACGCCATGACTTCAATATCCAATTGGTATGGTGGCTGATTTGTGACATTCATGTTTTCGCCCCGCAACACCGCCAAGCGAAAAGTCGATAATCAACAAGTAAAAATAGCGAGGGCGCGGATCGAGATTTAAAAAGAAACAAGATTGCATTTGTGAAAAATGCTATGCCACTGCACTAATACGACACTAAATAGTAATGGAGGAACAATTTTTTTTTTGTTTCTATACCATAATGAATAAATCACTGACCTATATAATTCTTATTATCAGATTAGTGGTTAAATCTATTGTTATTCAAATAAAAGATCAGAGTAAGAATCTATCAATGCAGTTGAGTCTATTGAATTTTGTCGTGAAGGTCATATTTTACATGGCCAAAGATTCCATGACTGTACATCAAAGGACAACACAGCAAGACACTTTATCAAAATCTAGGTCAGCTGATATCAAAGTTTACATCTTAATCTGTGCACATGGTTCAAATTTCATAGCTGCACATCAAAGGACAAGAAAGTAGGTCACATCCTCAAAATCTAGGTCACCTGATATCAAAGTTCAATTTTAGTATTTTACAACTAAAACTGTGCACATAGTCAAAATTTCATGGTTTTACATCAAAGGACAAGAAAGTAGGTTAATGTCCCCTTGGGCAAGGCAAAATCTTGATACAGGTCCACCAAACAACATTTCATGTCAAATATCTAAGCTACAGCTTTCTCCAATTCAGAAAACATTTGTTTTAGTTTCTGTTTTTACTATGTATACATAATGAAAATAAATGCCCCCCGGCAGGGCCAATTTTGACTTCAGTGACAAAATTTGAACAACTTTGGTACTCGACCTATGGATGATATTATAAAGCAAACATCAAAGCTCTAAGCCTTGTACCTTCAGACAAAAGATTTTTTAAATTTTTACTATATGTACATAGTGAATATCAATGACGCTGGGGAGGGGCCAATTTTGACACCAATCTTGGTAGAGGTTTACTACACAAAGTCTCATGCCAAATATCTAACCTCTAGCCTTTGTCAATTCTGAGAAGAAGTCTTTTCAAGTGTTTACTATATAGTATTACATATAAGGAAATCTATGGGGCAGAGCAATATTTACACTAGGCACATAATTTAAACAACTTTAACAGATGATATTTACTATATGTACATAGTGACTGAAAGTCAATGAACCCCGGGGCAGAGCCAATTTTGACCCCAGGGCTATAATTTGAAAATCTTGCTTGAGGTTCACTACACAATGTTTGATGCAAAATATCTACTCACTTGCCTTTGTCAATTTAGAGGAGATGATTTTTTAACGTTTTTACTATATACATATAAGAAAAACTATGACCCCGGGGCGGGGCTTATGTTGACACAAGAGGCAAAATTTGAACAACTTTGGTAGAATACATACAGATGATATCATTTACCAAATATCAAAGCTCTAAGCCTTGTACCTTCAGACAAGAAGGTATTTTTTAAGTTTTTACTATATGAACATATAGTGAAAATCAATGACCCCCGAAGCGGGGCCAATTTTGACCCCAGGGCTATAATTTGAACAATCTTGGTAGAGGTCTACAAGACAATGCTTTATGCAAAATATATATGCTTTAGGCATTGTGGGTCTTTACAAGAAGATTTTTTAAATTTATTCTAAAAATTCCTTTTGGTTGTCATGTGTTTGGTTGCCATGGCAACCAGATTTCTGCATGGACTGAATTTCTTTGAACAACTTTGGAAGCCCTTCACCCAAGAATCAATCCTGCCAAGTCTGGTTGAAAATGAACTAGTGGTTTTTCACAAGAAGATTTTTTAAGTTCACTATATAATCTATATAACACACACACACACACACACGCGCGCGCGCACACACCAACACGCACACACATACACACACACACACACAGAGGTGAATCACTATATGCCACCGCATTGCAGATGCTGCGGTGGCATAAAAATACGCCAAGCTAAAAGTCGGGAATAAACACACTTACAAGGAGGGTCGCTGGGCGAAGTTTAATTTATGTATAATGGCAAATTCACCCACAATAAATTGGTGTTCTGAAAATTATAATTCGCTAATTTGCTCACCAATTGAATCAATAATAGTCGTGATGCAGTTAAATGTTGTGCTGAATGTCTAGCCAGCTTCACATCCAAACTCGACATTCAAAACATAGACAAAAAACGAATGTCGAGCTGAATTTTGTGCTGAATATCTAGCTAGCTTCACATCCCAACTTGACATTCCAAAACAGATAAAAAAACAAATGGCGAGCTGAATGTTGTGCTGAATGTCTAGCCAGCTTCACATCCCAGATCAACATTCATAAGGAAAATAAGAAACGAATGTCGAGCTGAATGTTGGGCTAAATGTCTAGCAAGCTTCACATCCAAGCTCAACATTCAAGAAGAAGATAAGAAACGAATGACGGCGGAATGTTGAAAAGAATGTCAAGCCAGCTTCACACCCCAGCTCAACATTAAAAAATAGACAAAATACGAATGTCAAGCTGCATGTGGTACTGAATAGCTAGCTTCACATCCCAGCTCGACATTAAAAAAACATAAAAAACGAATGTCAAGCTACATATTCTTCTGAATGACTAGCAAGCTGTACATCCCAGCTCGACATTCAAAAATAGACAAAAAAACGAACGATGAGCTGAATGTTGTTCTGAATGTATAGCCATCTTCAAATCCCAGCTCGTCATTCGAAATAAACAAAATAGCGAATATCAAGCTGAATGTTGTGCTGAATGTCTAGCCAGGTGTACATTCTAGCTCGAAATTAAGAAAGATCATAAGAAACAAATGTCGAGCTGAATTTCGTGCTGAATGTCTAACCAGATTCACATCCCAGCTCAACAGTCAAAAATAGACAAAAAAAACCTTAACAGCCTGACTACAACCACAAAGACTACTTAACCGTCAGGATATTACTATATAAGCTGTGGCAGCGTTTCAGTCAATAGCCTATAAAATATACAAATACTTTTAAATCCGACTCGATAGTATATAACTATTTTTTAGTAACCGTAACGCAAAACTGTCACAACAGTTATGTATTGAACTCTGGTATAAATTTACCTAAAACACAAAATTTTATAACAAAAGATATCACAATACTTACCTGACATAGCTCCTCTGCTCAATCATATATGGTCGAGGGGTTAGAGACGATGACTTCTAATCCAGTTACCTCTCTGGCGTGGGTTCGATCCCCGGGAGATGCTTTGGTAGTTTAGCGCGGAGGAAGGTAGTCTAGTACTGGTGTAACTATCCAGGAACGATGGATAGGAAACTACTCGCCTATATGACTGTAATACTGTTGGAAAAAGGCGTAAAATGAAACAAACAAACAAACAAACAAACAATCATATATCTACGGGTTGTGCAAAGAATGTGTGCAAAGATAGACAAAAAGAGTGCTCGATAGTTTGGCAAGAATAATTCACACCAAGAAAGGGACAGTAAGTCAATAAATCAACACCCTAAGTTTTCAAGAAAGTGTTCCTAGAAAAATACCTATAACCACAGGAACTTGAAATTCTATCAATATTAATGATAATATCCAAAATATCCCCTCTATACAGTATAAATAAACACAAGGTATGAAACGCCTTTTCCCAACCCTAACATAATTTACGCCGAACAAATCAACAAAACAACGAATAAAAATAATCTATCTGGCCATTTTGATAAACAATACATAAATGCATCAAATACCACAGATAACTTTTTTAATTACGTAGCCATGTAGGAATAATTCAACATTTTCTGATTATTTCCCACGATCTGAGTTTGTCGCCGACTCCATTTCGTGACGTCACTGGATGTTGATTCGAGGTGAATAATATTTATTAAAATTATTTTTAACAAGTTCAAAAAATAACAAGTTTGCAAGGAAAATATTGTCAAATGAACAAATGATTTCTTTCTTACGACATGGCTGAATGTATTTGCTGGGCCATATCAAACAGAGTACTCAATTTTTTTTTTAAAACGAAAGTACTGTTTCAAAGATTTACCGTTCTTGTTTGGGGTTTCCCTTTCAAATGTATTTATAAAAGTAATTTATTAAAAAGGTTTTACATGAAGATGTTTAAATCTATTTACATAGAATAATTTGTATAAAAGTTTTATACATACCTGTTAATTTTGGAACTTATTAAAAATGATTTTAAAAAATATTATTCTCCTCGAATCAAAATCCAGTGACGTCACGGAATGGAGTCGGCGACAAACTCAGATCGCGGGAAATAATTAGATAATGTTGAATTAGTCCTACACAGCTACGCGATTTTAAAAAAAAGTTATCGGTGGTATTTGATGCATTTATGTATTGTTTATCGAAATGGCAAGATAGAATATTTTGATCCATTGTTTTGTTGATTTGTTCGGCGTAAATTATGTTGGGGTGGGGAAAAGGCGTTTCATTGCTTGTGTTTATTTATAGAATATAGGGGGTATATTTGGATATTATCATTAATATTGGTTATTTGATAGAATTTAAAGTTCCTGTGCTATGACGCTGTGTGAAAATAAAACTGATCAAAATACAAATATGTTACCTTATTCTCTCAATAATATTTACTGTAATTGCTGCTAAATGTAATATATCTTATCAAGTATCCCGGTGTAACCTAAATTCGGCGGTATAAGAACAAATGTCAATGGCATTTTCAATTAACTACAGTAATCTATTATTACAGTATACTTGATATAATTTTACTGCAACTATTTTAAAGTTACTTTAAGTTGATTAACAATTTAATCGTTCAGCGGTTGCCAAATTTAAACAAATATGGCTGATGTAAAATCTTACTACGATCTGAAAACGTCACCTTAATTCGGCGATTCTGATTGGTTGCAGTAATTTTTTAATTGTGACGTAGTATGTTGACCTAGATAGGCAGTAAAAATGAGTGAGACTAAAAAAAGGATTGGAGCACCACACTAAATACCGTATTCCGGTATATACCGGGCAAGGCGCTTGAATCATAAAATGCTAAAATCTTGCCTTTTTACCCAACGGAATGAACTTAAATAGGTCTAATTCATCTTTTCACACCGATTTATGTATGATAATGAATGAAAAATGTAAAAATCGGCGAAAAAAACGATATTTGTCTATTTTGTGATCATGATTTTTGCAAGCGTCTAGAGGTACTGCTCCAATCCTGTATTGAGTTAAATCCAGTAAAAATAGTAAGATAACAGACGGCGACTGTCAAATTATTTTAAACAACAATATCAATCAAATCAAGGAAAGTATAGATAAATTTGAAATTGCATCAGGTAAAACACACAATTTTCTCCATGTTATTTAAAATTTTAATGTTTACCAGCCGTATCTCAATCTTTAGCGTAGAAAATCACTCGAGTTTAAAAAATAGACCGTTGGACATAAACATGATTGACCTTCACCTCTGAAATCTCGCGTGAATGACGAAAAACAAAACATCGCAGAATCTAGGAGAACGCCGAGTTTGGGTCACGGTAGGAAAAATAATGAAAAAGTACCTCGCGAAAATATATTCACAATTTACGCTCTACATGTCAACACAAAAAATACACATACCTCAATATTTACACTATACACAATGATATAAAATCCAATAATGTACAAAACAAAAATATTTACAAGGTAATTTTACAGGAGTTATCTGTTAAATCACTGTTGATATCCTCATTCCATCGTCGTGAGTCATCCCGGCTCCTCGTAAATTCTACACGTCGTGAAGGTGTGATAAATAAATGTAGGGAACGCGTTTTCAGTAAAAGATGTATGATATCTCCTTAGGCGCGTAAATCCTCCAAATGAATTTGCTAGCTAGCTAGACTTAAAAACACTGATGCATCAGATTTAAATAGAACACTATAATTATATTCCTGAATCCTTTCCATCCAAGAACGAATATAAGTGGTAAAGACAATACTCGTAGATATACGTCAGCGATCCTTAAAGGACGTCGTCAGGATTTGAATCCTCGGGGAACCTGACTCCTGTAAGGACCAGAGACTCCACCAAAAGATACGGATCTCGTCTTCTGGTCGCCGCTGTGACCATTAGTAACCAGACTGGCCACCGGTGTCGCATGGTAAAATATTTCTGGACTTGGGGATCACAGAAACAAACTCTGGGCATAGGTTCGATGTTCAATCAATAAATCCAAGTAAAAATGGTCTAAAAATGTACTAAAATAATTATACATCTTACAAGTACAATACATATATACAATGAAATAACAATATATACACAGTCGACGCGGAATAAGAAAATACAAAAATACATAAATAAGATATACAATCAATATCTAAATTT
>NW_026864557.1:0-203350 GCF_026571515.1 Ruditapes philippinarum
TGCTTTTGATACAACTGTAAATCTTAAATCCACCCTTTCAAAAAAGATGATAAAGCAGTATTATATGTATATTTTAAAACAGAACATTTTTTTCTTGCATTTAGGTGGATTCCTAAACTTTCACCACAGCAGTGTTTGTCAGTGTTTCTGATCTGGGAGAAAAACAAACATGAATCTTCAGTTTGGTTTCCATATATCCAAGTTTTGCCGTCCTACTTCACCACACCAGCATATTTTTCACAGACAGAACTGACCTATTTACCTAAAGCTGTCAAATACAAAGCTTTAATAGAGTGTAAAAAGCTGGAGAAAAGTTTCCATGAAGTGGAAGAGTTTAGTGAAAAACACTGGAATAAATTTCATACAATACTGACATTTGACATGTACAGATGGGCTTGGTACGTGATTAATACAAGAAGTGTGTTTTATCAGAGTGAACAAAGTGAATATTTAAGCACTGATGAACCTGAATACTTTGGCATTGGCACCGTTTCTTGATTTATTAAATCATTCTCCATCAGCAAATGTAAGATTTTTATTATTCATAACTACTTGCTAGTAATAACAGTGAAATTTCAAGGTTTATAATTAACATTATCTTGTACCATTTAAAATTTAATAATTATAACTAGTGATATACCTTTTTATTATTGTTAAGTTTTGCTTTTAAGCTGGACTATTGAATTATAGACAGCATTCCTGTCACATTTTGGTTAAGGTTTTGCATGCAATTTGGTATCTCATGAACTATGGAAAGGAATGGTTTGAAATTCTTACATTTATTTGAGAGCATAAAAGGAAGTAACTTTCTAAGGTCCATAATTTTGGACATAATTATGGCCCTTTTTGAACATAGAAAATTCTACATTATCCAGGATCTTGTTTTACTATCAAGCACTGTTAGTCATGCATGCTGTCCTACTGACATTGCTTTCTGTAGAGGGGCGGGTAATAATGTACACATTTGTACTGGTCATTTTAATAAATAAATTCCATACAAAATTTAATTTAAGGCAATCTCAAAGATTGATTTTTTTGAAATACTTTTACACACTTGAAGTTGATTCATTGTGGAAAATGTTTTTTGCTTTCTTTTTGCCTATGAGCCCTCTGGGGAAATATTCAAAGTTTAAAGGTCAGTATGAAAATTTACTTTTAAATAATGTCCCCTTCAGTTTCAGGGCTTTTTTCCTTCTATAGCAGGGGCTGTTATAAGGCTGTTTCCCCAAAGAAAAATTCGTCAAAATCATGCAATTAAATTTCCCCAAAAATTAAATTTACATTCCCCTTTTTTCAAATATAACGTGTAATTTTCCCCAAAATAAAGGGCAGGGATGCTTCCGCAACCTGTAAAAAAGCCCTGTAGTTTGTTTACCTCTCCAATGAATGTACATGTACTGTATGGTACTGTAGAGCAAAATTCACTCTTCATCTATTACCCATGCCAGCGAATCACCAAATATACTGCACTAGCAAGCATAAAACTCAGTTGGTACCCTTGACATATAATGAGTAAGAATAGTACAAATTTGGTCTGTTTACCCCAGCCACTTGCATGTATAAATGTATGGGCAAGCATAATACAGTATTAGTCTGTTTACACTTGAATAATACAGTTTTGGTCTGTTTACGTTTGAATAATACAGTTGTGGTCTGTTTACACTTGAATAATACACTTGTGGTCTGTGTACACTTGAATAATACATTTTTGGTTTGTTTATACTTGAATAATACAGTTTTGGTCTGTTTACGCTTGAATAATACAGTTTTGGTCTGTTTATGCTTGAATAATACAGTTTTGATCTGTTTATGCTTGAATAATACAGTTTTGGTCTGTTTATGCTTGAATAAAATATTTGTGGTCTGTTTATGCTTGAATAATACAGTTTTGGTCTGTTTACGCTTGAATAATACAGTTTTGGTTTGTTTATGCTTGAATAATACAGTTTTGGTCTGTTTACGCTTGAATAATACAGTTTTGGTCTGTTTACGCTTCAATAATACAGTTTTGATCTGTTTACGCTTGAATAATACAGTTTTGGTCTGTTTATGCTTGAATAATACAGTTTTGGTCTGTTTATGCTTGAATAATACAGTTTTGATCTGTTTATGCTTGAATAATACAGTTGTGGTCTGTTTATGCTTGAAAAAATACAGTTTTGGTCTGTTTACGCTTGAATAATACAGTTTTGGTCTGTTTATGCTTGAATAATACAGTTTTGATCTGTTTATGCTTGAATAATACAGTTTTGGTCTGTTTATGCTTGAATAAAATATTTGTGGTCTGTTTATGCTTGAATAATACAGTTGTGGTCTGTTTATGCTTGAAAAATATAGTTTTGGTCTGTTTATGCTTGAATAATACAGTTTTGGTCTGTTTATGCTTGAATAATACTGTTTTGGTCTGTTTACACTTGAATCATACAGTTGTGGTCTGTTTATGCTTGAATAATACAGTTGTGGTCTGTTTATGCTTGAATAATACATTTGTGGTCTGTTTATGCTTGAATAATACAGTTGTGGTCTGTTTATTCTTGAATAATACAGTTGTGGTCTGTTTATGCTTGAAAAATACAGTTGTGGTCTGTTTACATGGGAATAATACAGTTTTGGTTAGTTTACCTGGCCTGTGTTGTATTGGTGAGCACAAAACACTTAGTCTGCTTATCCTTGGCACCAGACTAGTGACCAGAGTGAACTGTATGGATAATATAATAAAAGAAGGTACATGTATACCCTGATGTTGAAAAGGAGGACTGTCTGTCTTTGAAGCAAATTAATATGACAAATTGAATGTTTTTAGTTTTCTTTCAACTATTTATGTATTTGAAGTGAGGTTTTGCAATATAAGTACAACAGAAGTTTTTCTGTTACCTTCTGGAGGCATGCTGCTTTAACTGTAATTGACCTTGAATTATTTCTGTGAAATACATTGACATCTGTCCTTCTGTCTTGTTTCATTACATTTAGCAATCAGTTTGATCATAATGATACCACTAGATTAATTAAATGATTTTCTTTTACAGATAAAAGCAGGTTTTAATACTGGCACTAACTGTTACGAGATTTCTACAAGTGACACATACAAAGCCTATGATCAAGTGTTTATATGTTATGGTTGTCATAGTAACGAGAAACTTTTCTTAGAGTATGGGTTTTGTGTACCTGGGAATTGTAATGATACAGTAGAAGTCTTATATGGTAAGTATAGTATAACTCAACCTTCTAGGTGAACAGTTCTATCATTTTATACATTTCATAATTATACATCTATAAGGATCTCATTGTTTTGTTTTTATCAACTTTATAATTGCTAAAATAAATGGGCAACAGAGAGGAAGATAAAGAAACAACAACAACAAAACAAATATACAGATCTAGGTATATCACTGATGTGATAAAAAACAAATTGTTTCATTGTCTTGTTAGAATAATTAAAAAATTGGAAAGGATTTTCGACATGTTGTTCTGATGAAGGTTTAAACCTACTGTATTAGTCCATTTCCTGACCATGTCTACATGGTTTTCAGACAAAATGATTATATCTTAACACTATTTATTATGAGGAAGCTATCCAGCTAGCTTGGAACATTGATGGCTTCTCCTCGAATTCCTTGTCATGCCTGATCTCATGCATGGAGGGGCACCTGGGGTCTTCCTCAACCAGTAAAGCTGAAAAATTGCCATATGACCCCTTCTGCATTGGTGTGATATAAAACCCAGCCAAGAAAGTGTTCATTGCAGTTGCTTTTGAGTAATCTCATTTTTGTTTCATTTTTCAGATGACATAATAAAAGCATGTAATCATTTTTCAATCCAGCATCTGTCCAAGAAAATAGCTTTGTTGCAAGAACATGGTTTATTAAAGTAAGTCACTATGAAAAATCAAAGCACTGAAGGCTTCAGTGTTGTGTGAAACAACAGAGTTGTCAGTCAATCTCAAGATTATGTATTTGGTAGAATAAGGGGGTTTACATAAAGAATAAAAAAAGTTGTTTGTAAATTTGCAAGTGAAATACTAAAATAATTAATTCAAATAACTTCCACTGATTTCTTCTAGCTTTCTTTGTTTTATACATGTATCTTCTTGTAATTAGGTGATTTATTGAATGCAGGGTAAAACTTAAAAACTTTAAAGGCTGGTTATGTCATGACAATATGTTATATTATTTTTGGTCAGCAGTGAAATTTTAAAATTCACTTTGCCATACAAAATTATATATCTTTTGTAAAAAAGCATTTGCATAATATTTCATAATCATTTAAAAGTCTAATGTTACATGATTCATACTCAATCATAAAAGACCTCACAGAACTAAGAGCATAGTGCAGCACAGTTGTGTCTGTCATTTTGTTTACTTATGACAAACTTAACAAGCAGGTAAAATCTACATTTTCAGATCTTTGATGTGCACTAATGAAGGTCTATCTTGGAATCTTCTCTCTGTTTTAAAAGTATTAGTGATGGACTGGGACCAGCTGTAAGTTTATTATATATTTCTATATTGCTATTTTCTCACAGAGCAAAGTAATGATGAGGAAACTTTTCATTCTTTTTACAGTGTATGTTTTTTTAAGACACACTATAAGAGAATGATATTAAAAAGAAAAACCCCACACATAACTTGCAGCTGTTTTTTCTATACATTTGACAGATATACATGTACGAGGGGTTATCCAAAAATTCGTGGACTATCTTTGTTGCGTAAAATTTTGTTTGGGATTTTAATTTGAAATTCTTACACTGCTTAGAAGAATTAATAACAAATAAACACAGAAAAATTCATGTGAGTAACTTCTTACATTACAACAATATTTAATTTTACATAAACACATGTCGGCGACAGCGGCGCACTCAAAAAAGTTATTGACGTCAACGTCATAATATTAACGTACAACTTGTTCTTCAACGTTACGTTACGCAGTCAATGACTGTTACTGCTTCTCAAAGTAATGTCCATCACTAATTTTTATGCCACTTTAACACTAATGATCGTGAAATATTCTTTTCTCTGTTCGTCTGCTGATTTTTAGCTCACCTGTCACAAAGTGACAGGGTGAGCTTTTGTGATCGCTTTTCGTCCGTCGTCCGTCCGTCGTCCGTCCGTCGTCCGTCCGTAAACTTTTACTTTAAATGACATCTCCCCATAAACCACTAAGCCAATTTCATCCAAACTTCACAGGAATGTTCCTTTGGTGGTCACCTTTAAAAGTTGTTCAAAGAATTTAATTCCATGCCGAACTCTGGTTGCCATGGCAACCGAAAGAAAAAACTTTAAATATCTTCTTTTAAAAAACCATAAGAGCTAGAGCTTAGATTTTTGGCATGAAACATGTTCTAGTGAGTGTCTACCAAGATTGTTCAAATAAAAGCCCTGGGGTCAAAATTGGCCCGCCCTGGGGGGTCATTGATTTTCCCTATATGCATATAGTAAAAAGTTAAAAAATCTTCTTTTAAAGAATCCAAAGAGCTAGAGCTAAGATATTTAGCATGAAACATGTTCTAATGGGTGTCTACCAAGTTTGTTCAAATAAAAGCCCTGGGGTCAAAATTGGCCCCGCCCCAGGGGGTCATTGATTTTCCCCATATGCATATAGTAAAAAGTTAAAAAATCTTCTTTTAAAGAACTCAAAGAGCTATGGCTAAGATATTGAACATGAAACATGTTCTAATGGGTGTCTACCAAGTTTGTTCAAATAAAAGCCCTTGGGTCAAAATTGGCCCCGCCCCAGGGGGTCATTGATTTTCCCTATATGCATATAGTAAAAACTTAAAAAATCTTCTTTTAAAGAACCCAAAGAGTTAGAGCTAAGATATTTAGCATGAAACATGTTCCAATAAGTGTCTACCAAGTTTGTTCAAATAAAAGCCCTGGGGTCCAAATTGGCACCGCCCCGGGGGTCATTGATTTTCCTTATATGTGTATAGCAAAAACTTAAAATCTTCTTTGAAAAAACCCGAATAGCTAGAGTTTAGATATTAAGCATGAAACATCTTCTAGTAAGTGTCTACAAAGTTTGTGCAAATAAAAGCACTTGGGTTAAATTGGCCCTGCAAAGTTGGGGGGGGGGGGGGGGGGGGCTATATACAGGTGAGCGACCTCATGGCCCTCTTGTTATGAAATGTTTCTGTAGGTGTCATTATACCCTCGCACAACAAAGTTGTAAGGGGGGTATACTGGAATCAGCTTGTCCGTCCGTCTGTCCGGCCGTCCGTCCGGCTGTCCGTCGGTTTTTTCTTGTCCGCCCAATAACTTAAGATTCCTTTGACCCTTAGTCTTCATATTTGGCATGGAGGTTAGTCATGATTAGTAGATGACCCCTATTGATTTTTAGGTCACTAGGTCAAAGGTCAAGGTCACAGGGGCCTTGACTTCAAAAAAGCTTGTCGGCCCAATAACTTAAGATTCCTTTCACCTACAGTCGTCATATTTGGCATGGAGGTTAGTCATGATGAGTAGATGACCCCTATTGATTTTGAGGTCACTAGGTCAAAGGTCACAGGGGCCTTGAATTCAAAAAGCTTGTCCGCCCAATAACTTAAGATTCCTTTGACCTACAGTCGTCATATTTGGCATGGAGGTTAGTCATGATTAGTAGATGACCCCTATTGATTTTGAGGTCACCAGGTCAAAGGTCAAGGTCACAGGGGCCTTGACTTCAAAAAGCTTGTCCGCCCAATAACTTAAGATTCCTTTGACCCGTAGTCTTCATATTTGGCATGGAGGTTAGTCATGATTAATAGATGACCCCTATTGATTTTGAGGTCACCAGGTCAAAGGTCAAGGTCACAGGGGCCTTGACTTCAAAAAGCTTGTCCGCCCAATAACTTAAGATTCCTTTGACACCACAGTCTTCATATTTGGAATGGAGGTTACTCATGATTAGTAGATGACCCTATTGATTTTGAGGTCACCAGGTCAAAGGTCAAGGTCACAGAGACTTTGACTTCAAAAAGTTTGTCTGCCCAATAACTTTAGATTCCTTTGACCCACAGTCTTCATATTTGGCATGGATGTTGATCATGATTAGAAGATGACCCCTTTTGATTTTGAGGTCACTGGGTCAAAGGTCAAGGTCATAGGGACTTTGACTTCAAAAAGTTTGTCCACCCATTAACTTAAGATTCCTTTGACCCACAGTTTTCATATTTGGCATGGATGTTGATCATGACAATAAGGTGACCCCTATTGATTTTGAGGTCACTGGGTCAAAGGTCAAGGTCACAGGGACCTTGACAAAAAAAAGCTTTTCTTCTCAATTGTTTAAGAATATCCTGTCCGCAATGTATTGAATTTGACATTTTCACATTTGAAGCATGTAGAATACAAAACTTAGCAATGCACTGGCTTAGTAACCTCAGATTTGGCAGGGAGGTTGTCCTTGAGCTCTAAATGGCCACTGTTGATTCTGACAAAGTGGTATGCGGGGGTATTCACGCCATGATAGTGGCAGTTCTAGTTTCAAAATTGCAATAAAAATTTATGATTGTTTATGATCATGCGATTTTCTAGTTATCGTCATTTTCCCGTTGTAAACAATAAAGGCGTCTGGCTTTTCTAGCGATATCAACAAAAATAAAGGTAAATGACGTCCATAATTTTAAAGAATTACTTAAATGACATCATAGAAGAAACATGCGATGTTCAGCGGGTTTTCTACGTTATTTTTTAGTTTTTTAGCAGGAAGTATACGATGACTTACAACGCTTTTCAACTGTGCGCCGGGTGCTGTGTATGTGCTTATTTAAAAGCAATATAAAATCATTATTTATTGGCACAATTAACTGTTCCTTTCAAAATGTGTTGATAATATTCTATAATGTATGCTAATAAATTTTCATTACAATACACATTGACGTTCAAGAAATATTTAAAAAGTTCACAAATTTTTGGATAACCCCTCGTACATGCATTTTGACAGATTAGTTGACACCAATGTTGTTGTTACATTGTATTTCCATTCTCCCATTTTTAAGCCTCAACAAGAAGTCATTGAAACATGTAGGGATATAATGACATAATGTATACTTAATCTGCACTTAGTGTCCACTTGAACTATTTTGATTTTGCTTATTTCTGAGATGTGGCTTTTTCTACTATGTTGCAAACAAGTATTGATTTGTTAGGATTAATATTAGCATTTATTTTGTGAATTAATATTAGCATTTATTTTGTTTAGCTTTAAAGTTAAAAATTTCATCCTAAATTTATGACATTGTTTCATTACTTATGATGTCTTTATGTGCCATTTAAAAACGCCTTTCTTTCCAAGTAACTGTAAGGTACAAAGATGACCAAATGTTAAAATTTCACAATGATCTTGACTAATTAAAGATCCTGTATATTGTGATCACAGTGGTTAACCACACTAAGTGAAATTATATTTATGTACATAATTATGCAAATAAAACAATTTTCAAACATCAAAGAATATGTAAAATATGTACTGCAAATATTTGTGCATATTATATGTAATCATTAAAATATATGCATTCATTTCTAATTGTAAACTTTATAGAAAATAAATTTCTAATTACCTCCCTTTATTTACATGAAATGTTAAATTTGGTAATATCTTTATCATTAATGCTTTTTGGAACCTACAATATTGATAAATCTTAATTTGAGCAGCATATTTATGCTTAAAAACCATAAAAAATTGTGTGACAGGATCTTTAATACTCTTGTAAATTAATGTTGTTGTTTTTTATTACAGTCAGATATGGAATCAAGTGTATACAAACGATGTAGCTTTTCCTAATATTATTCCTGCAGCGAAAAAATTAGCACATTGGATACTGCAGCAGTATATGGCAGAAAATACACAGCATATGAAACATGTAGAAAAGGTATAAAGTTGAATTTATCATGTTTTGATACATTAACTTTCTTTTGTCAGACGACATATTTGAGTTCAATTGCAATAAAGCTAAACACATTGTTTTATTTGTTATCCCCCGCCAAAAAGGCGGCGGGGGATATAGTAATAGTCTCCTTCTGTCCTTCCGTCCGTCCGACCGACCTTCCGTCCGTCCTTCCGTCCGACATTTTTGTCCGGAGCATATCTCAAAAAGTATTTGAGTTATCAACTTGAAACTTCATAGGTGGATAGACCTCATTGAGGAGGAGTGCAGTGCACAAGAACGATAACTCTACCCTGTCCAGAGCATAACTCAAAAAGCCTATGAGATATCAACATGAAACTTCATAGGTGCATAGATCTCACTCAGGAGTTGTGCAGTGCACAAGAATGATAACTCTACCCTTTATAATTTTTAAGTTATTGCCCTTTGTTATTTTTCATACTTAATTTTTCACCTGAGTGGAGCATAACTCAAAAAGTGTTTGAGATATCAACATGAAATGTCATATGTGGATAGATTTTATTAAGGAGGAATGCTGTGTGCAAGAATGATAATTTTTGAGTTATTGTCCTTTCTTCTTTTTCATACTATTTTGTCAGGAGCTTATCTCAAAAAGTATTTGAGGTATCAACTTGAAACTTCATAGGTGGATGGATCTCATTGAGGAGGAGTGCAGTGCACAAGAATGATAACTCTACCCTGCATAATTTTTGAGTTATTGCCCTTTCTTATTTTTCAAAATTAATTTTTGTCCAGAGCATAACTCAAAAGGCATTTGAGATATCAACATGAAACTTCATAGGTGCATAGATCTCACTAAGGAGGTGTGCAGTGCACAAGAATGATAACTCTACCATTCATAATTTTTGAGAAATGGCCCTTTGTTATTTTTCATACTTAATTTTTCACCAGAGTGGAGCATAACTCAAAAGTGTTTGAGATATCAACATGAAATATCATAGGTGGATAGATCTTATTTAGGAGGAACGTTGTGCACAAGAATGATAACTCTTCCTTATACAAATTTTGAGTTATTGCCCTTTGTTCTTTTTCATACTATTTTGTCTGGCGCTTGTCTAAAAAAGTAATTGAGGTATCAACTTGAAACTTCATAGCTGGATAGATCTCATTGAGGAGGAGTGCAGTGTACAAGAATGATACCTCTACCCTGCATAATTGTTTAGTTATTGCCCTTTTTTTTCAAAATTAATTTTTGTCCAGAGCATAACTTAAAAATGTTTGAGATAGATTCAAGATTCAAATAACTTTATTTGTGTTCAAAGGCCTCAGGCCCAAAATACATAGCATACATACAACAATATAGTAATATGGTTGCGTCACCTTAACAATGTTTATTAATGCGTAAAAAGACTAGTTGTTTATGTTATCCATTAAAATATATACATAAAACATAAGCTTCCTTAATGTGATTATATCACGTGTACCTATTAATACATAAAAATCATGTAGTTCTTTTCCGCCAAAATACCAATTGAATAAATACTTATCACGGATTTGTTTGTATTTTTTACATATAAAAAAAGCATGGAATTCACAATCTATACTATCAGTACAAGTTGTACACAAACGTTCTTCCCTTGGGATATTATTATGTCTGCCTATTTCTATACCTAATTTATGGTTGGAGCAACGAAAATATATTACAAAACGCCTTTTTATGTTTAAATGGTATTTCTATTAATAAGTATCGTTCAACATTTAAAAGTGATTTAAATTTATTATAGTGAAAACATCTACTAGAATTCGTTATATTTTCATACCATTGTTGAGTACAACAATCAATAAGTCTTTGTTTGAAAAGTTTAAGGAACATATTCGTATCACCAATTTCTTGAGATATCCAGACAAAACCAAAACCATATCTAAACAGTACATGTTTAACTTTGGTAACCCAACATATTCGACCTACATCGTCTAGTGACTTCAACATAAAATAACACTGTTTAGGATATCTAGATGAAGGCATGGTGAGAAGTTTACAAAAAATATCGTATGCAGTTTGTCATGTACGAAATACTTAAGGGCAATCTACCACATTCCCCTAAAACCATAGCTGTATTTGTAGTTTTTTTAACAGATAAATGTTTTCGACAAAAATCATTATGCACATATTCAATAGTTTGGCTATATTCAAAACCCCATATTTGTGATCCATAGCATAAAATTGGTTTAATCATATGATCAAAAATTTTAAACAATTCATTACTTGGAAAATGTCCGAAAGGTTTCTGATAATATTTTAACGATAATATTGCCTTTTGGGCTTGAGATGCCATTTTTTCCTTAGCGTGAGTCCATGATAATTGAGGAGTGAAAATGAGTCCCATATATTTATACATAGATGTTAATATTTAAGCTTTTACCTCGGAAATACCATTTCTCATAATTACGTAAAGGACCACCATTACGGAAAACAATTACTTCTGTTTTTATCAAGATTAATTTCCATTCAGTATTATAAACAAAAAGTGTCAATAACATTTAATTGTTGTTGTAATTTAGATACAGTCTCTGCACAGTTCGCTACATCATCGGCAAACATAAGACATAATATATCCGGTATATCATTAGTAATAAATATTCCTGTGCCACAGTTTTGTCTAAGTAAGATAGACAACTCATTGATAAAAAGAATAAAAATAGTCGAACTAGATTTATCTCCCTGTCTTGTTCCTATGTTACATGGGAAAAAATCAGTTAAACCATTTTGTGTTTTCACACAAGACTTTAAATCGGAATACATACATTTTAAAACCCGTAAAAAATTACCATGAATGCCTATTTTCTGTAGTGAATCAAATAATTTTGAATGGTCAATTTTATCAAAAGCTTTTCGGAAATCGACATATAAACAATAAAAACGACCACCTTTTTTAGACAAGTATTTTTGTATCATGGCTTGTAAACAGAAAATATTATCAATAGCTGAGTAATTACACCTGAAACCTGCCTGACATTCGTCTATTTTATTATTTTTTTCAGCCCAATTATATAACCTTTTATTAACAACGCCAGAAAATATTTTATACATTGTATTTGTGATAGAAATGCCCCGATAATTGTTTGGTAAGGAAGGCGATCCAGACTTGTAAACTGGACATATAATACTTTGACCCCAAGTATTTGGAAAATTTCCTGTTGTTAGAATTGTGTTAAATAGCAGTAACAAATGTTCAACATGAAATGTCATAGTTTGATAGATCTTATTCAGGAGGAATGCTGTGCACAAGAATGATAACTCTTCCCTATATAATTTTTGGGTTATGGCCCTTTGTTCTTTTTCATACTATTTTGTCCGGAGTTTATCTCAAAAAGTATTTGAGGTATCAACTTGAAACTTCATAGGTGAAAAAATTTTACTGAGGAGGGGTGCAGCACACAAGAATGATAACCAACCCTGCATTATTTTTCAGTTATTGCCCTTTGTTATTTTCAGTCATCTGTATTCACATAGGTTTCAAATCTGTTATCACTATAGCCATCAGTTTTCATTACCAAAAGACCTCTTAAAATAGAATTATTCTGCTCTACTACATATACATTCTTCCAATGAGCAAACACATTCGGCGGGGGATGGCCATGTTGACATGGCTCTTGTTTGTTTCGGTTTAACGGTGCCACTTACACATTACTGGCTGTACTGCAATGAAGCATTGTATTACATTAGTGGACATAGGAACATTTATTATCCTAGAGTTTGGTGGGGATAAAATTAATATTTTTATGCTCCCCGAAAAATTTCGGGGGAGCATATAGTCGTCGGGCTGTCCGTCCGTCCGTACGTATGTGTACGTACATACGAATTCGTGTCCGGCCCATAACTTTATTATTTGAAGTCGGATTTTAAAACTATATCACAGAAATGATCACCATATTGAGACGACGTGTCCCGCGCAACATTTGGGTCGCTACCTTGAAGGTCAAGGTCACAGCATGACCTTGCAGCAAAATCGTGTCCGGTCCATAACTTCATTATTTGAAGTCCGATTTTAAAAATATTTCACAGAAATAATCACCATATTGAGACGATGTGTCGCGCGCAACATTTGGGTTGCTACCTTGAAGGTCAAGGTCACAGCATGACCTTGCAGCAAAATCATGTCCGGTCCATAACTTCATTATTTGAAGTCAGATTTTAAAACTATTTCAAAGATATAATCCCCATATTGAGACGATGTGTCGCGAGCAACATTTGGATCGTTACCTTGAAGGTCAAGGTCGCAGTATGCCCTTGCACCAAAATCGTGTCCGGTCAATGACTTCATTATTTGAAGTCGGATTTTAAAACTATTTCACAGAAATGATCACCATATTCAGACGATGTGTCGCACGCAACATTTGAGTTGCTACCTTGAAGGTCAAGGTCACAGCATGACCTTGCAGCAAAATCGTGTCTGGTCCATAACTTCATTATTTGAAGTCAGATTTGAAAAATATTTCACAGAAATGATCCCCATATTGAGACGATGTGTCGCTCGCAACATTTGGGTCGCTACCTTGAAGGTCAAGGTCACAGCATGACCTTGCAGCAAAATCAGCCAAGTACGTACGAATTCGTGTCCGGCCCATTACTTTGTTATTTTTAGTCGGATTTTAAAACTTTTTCACAGAAATGATCACCATATTGATACGACGTGTGGCGCGCAACATTTTGGTCACTACCTTGAAGGTCAAGGTCACAGCATGACCTTGCAGCAAAATCGTGTCTGGTCCATAACTTTGTTATTTGAAGTTGGATTTTAAAACTATATCACAGAAATGATCACCATATTGAGACACAGGGTCCGGAACATTTGGGTCTCCACCTTGAAGGTCAAGGTCACAGCATGACATTGCAGCAAAAATTGGTCCGGCCCAACATTGTTACTGGAAGTCAGATTTAACAACTATTTCACAGAGATGATCACCATATTGAATCAACATGCCGCATGCAACATTTGGGTCCCTACCTTGAAGGTCAAGGTCATGTCATGACCTTGCAGCAAAATCATGTCCGGCGCATTACTTCGTTATTTGAAGTCGGATTTTACAACTATTTCACAAAAATGATCACAATATTGAGACAATGTGTTGTGCACAATATTTGTGTTGTTTTTACACTTTGAACTTTGTCTGTGGCATAACTCTGACACAACAAGAGGTATACCTTCCTGTGTCCAAAACCTAATCGGGGAGCATCACCCGGTTCAACCGGCTCTTGTTTTTAAAGATGCTAATCTTTTTTACTGATTTTTCTCCATCTTCTTGGTGTTTCTCGTAAATTAAGGCCCTTGAACTGTAATGTGGTCAAGTGTGTCAGTTAAATTTCCAAAGAAAACTTTTCATTTTCCCCCAGCATCATTCTGTAATGCTACTTTCTTGTAAAGGCATGAAAATGTCAACATTACAGTTTTTCACTTTCTTACTTGTCAGTACTGTTTTCATTTACAGTTTTGCTAAAATTTAATCATTTTTCAAAGTTATATTATATACTCATATTTTGCAACCAAATTATTATTATTATTATTTATTATGTTAAATGTTTTTAATATTGAAAATATTAAGAGGATAATTTTTCGTTTGAATGAAATATGGAATATATTTTCACGATACAGGATAAAATGCCACATTTTTCACAGGCTGGGAAGGCGAGTGAAAATATGTGGCATTTTATCACGTTGAGTGAAAATATATGAAAAATGAAAAAAATAACCTTTTTTATTTAATTTAATTATCGAAGAAAAATGGTTACAACCCCATTGCTTGCTACGCAACTGCAATTGTACAGCACGCTTTAATATATTATTGGGTCTTGTTTTACATTATGACGTCATGTAAAGAACTCTTTAAACATCTGTACAGCGTTAATAACTGAATTAAAGATATTGGTGTTCGGATTTATTTTCTTAGTTAGACGATTTTCTATCATTCTAGATAGTTAACAAAGCAAAATTCAACCGAAAGTTGTTTAGTATTTATCAGATTAACAAAATGACAAAAGAAGTCCCTTGAAATAAATATGAGTTTTGACTCCGCCCTCTTTCATATTTATATTTCATATTTATTTTTAAAAAATATGAAATATATTTGACTGATATAGCACCATATTTCATTGGTAAAATTAAATAATATGTAATATTCTGTACAAAAGGGTAACTTAGCTCATGAGGGAGACAATCAAATTTGTGATTCAGGGGTAGCTGGTTAATCCTGGTCCGACCCCTTGAAGAGGCAAAATGTCTCCATTACAATATATCATAGACGTTGAGTCCAATTGTAATTTGTCAATAATTACTGATTCAGATAAGTTTTTAGACAAGTAACCGGGCACTTGGGAAATTAGTAAATAATGGTTAGTTCTTCGGGAAAGCTGTTTAGGTGGACCTTCTACCAAAATGTGACCACAAATGTGTTGATATTGGCATAGAACCAGACAACCAAAGTAAAACAAAAGGACTTTAGTCAAAATATTAGTTTCACTCCTCACTTATTAGCTCACCTGTCACAAAGTGTCAGGGTGAGCTTTTGTGGTCGCTTTTCGTCTGGCGTCCGGCCGTCCGTTGTCCGTCCGATCCGTAAACTTTTACTTTAAATGACATCTCCTCATAAACAACTAAGCCAATTTCATCCAAACTTAACAGGAATGTTCCTTTGGTGGTCACCTTTAAAAATTGTTCAAAGAATTTGAATCCATGCAGAACTCTGGTTGCCATGGCAACCGAAAGAAAAAACTTAAAATATCTTCTTTTAAAAAACCCTAAAAGCTAGAGCTTAGATATTTGGCATGAATCATCTTCTAGTGAGTGTCTACCAAGTTTGTTCAAATAAAAGCCCTGGGGTCAAAATTGGCCCCGCCCCAGGGGGTCATTGATTTTCCCTATATGCATATAGTAAAAACTTAAAAATTCTTCTTTTAAAGAACCCAAAGAGCTAGAGCTAAGATATCTAGCATGAAACATCTTCTAATGAGTGTCTACCAAGTTTGTTCAAATAAAAGCCCTTGGATCAAAATTGGCCCCGCCCCAGGGGGTCATTGATTTTCCCTATATGCATATAGTAAAAACTTTAAATATCTTCTTTTAAAGAACCCAAAGAGCTAGAGCTAAGATATTTAGCATGAAACATGTTCTAATGGGTGTCTACCAAGTTTGTTCAAATAAAAGCCCTGGGGTCAAAATTGGCCCCGCCCCGGGGGTCATTGATTTTCCTAATATGTGAATAGCAAAAAATTAAAAAAACTTCTTTGAAAAAACCCAAATAGCTAGAGTTTAGATATTAAGCATGAAACATCTTCTAGTGAGTGTCTACACAGTTTGTTCAAATAAAAGCCCTTGGGTCAAAATTGGCCCCGCCCCGGGGGTCAATGATTTTCCTTATACAATATGTGTATAGCAAAAACTTAAAAATCTTCTTTGAAAAAAACAAAAACCAAATAGCTGGAGTTTAGATATTAAGCATGAAACATCTTCTAGTAAGTGTCTACAAACTTTGTTCAAATAAAAGCCCTGGAGTCAAAACTGGCCCCGCCCCGGGGGTGTCATTGTTTTTAACTATATGTGTATCGTAAAAACTAAAAATCTTCTTTGAAAAAACCCAATGTCAGCTAGAGCTAAAATGTTTAACATGAAACATCTTCTTATGGGTGTCTACAAAGTTTGTTCAAATAAAAGCCCTTGGGTTAAAATTGGCCCTGCAAGGGGGGAGTGGGGGAGGCCTATATACAGGTGAGCGACCTCAGGGCCATCATGGCCCTCTTGTTATTTTTGTTGTTTCTTTTGTCACTGATATACCAACACTTCTATTATTTTCGTTTGAAATTGATCAACATTTAAAAAAAAGTTGAATAAAACTAATTTTCAGATAGTGATGCATAAATGACAATGAAGTAACAATAACTTGTATGACTTGTTTATTAATGTCTATTAATGACACTTATGCCATTAGAATTGAATCATGTAAGTATGAGTTGATATGAAACTTTTTATCCTTTGCAGATAATATCAAATGATGACAACCCAGAGCATGTTACAATTGCAAGACAACTTATTTATATCGAGAGAGATATTTTAATGACATCATTACAATGATATCTACAGAAATATGGATTGAACTCTCTAAGTTATATTTAATGTTTATAAGCACATTAAAATCATATTTTTGTATTATATAGTATATTTTGAATAAGAAATAAAATATAATAAAGCATTGTACACGGTTTTTAATCACCTTTATCAATATGTTTGGTTCATCAATATGTTTGGTTCGAGGTTAATGTTCAGAACTTATTTCTGATGGAATGTTTACTGAATCATATTCCTAAATAGCTTCCCTAATTTCTGAGTAAATTCCCAGTTTTAAATGCAAATCACTGAAGGTATTTCGGTTTTAGTTTCATACAACCAGTGTTATAGGACAAAGAAGAATAAAGAAGAATTGTGTATTTTCAAATCCACATATGGAAAACAACTGTCTGGTTTAGGGTAATAAGCCCTTGACCTGACATAAAATATAATATCTCAATATAATGCAATACAATACATTGAATGACAATGCAATGTAATGAAAAACTAAACAATTACATACATTGACAATACAATACATTGCAATGCAATTTAAAGCAATGCAATGCATTGCAATGCAAAACTTTACAATGACATACATTGATTTTAAATAACATTATTCACTCTCAACATAATGTTTTATAAGTATATTGTCGAAATGGAATGATATCAGTTACATTTAAATAAAAAAAAATACTACTCGGGCCTCGACACTAACTTTTTCAGCAGGTGGTATGCCGGACCACTGGATCCAAAATTCAGGTGGTCCTTTCTGAACACAGGTGGTCCATTTTTTTTACTCATTTGTTTTTATGGAAACTTCAGATTTAGAAGAACTACACATAAAATTGGTGACAGAGACATATTTATTATTAGATTTATAACAACTGAAGAAAACATGTATTTTTTCTATTTCAATCTTAGATCAGATAGTAAGTCATTGTAATCCTATAGTATTTATTATCTCACTGAAAAATACATGACAGTACTCATACTTCGGTTAAGTGACTTCCCCCGCAACTCAAGTTAGTGAATAGTGAAACCATTTGTGAATGACTTATTTCCTTACTGTTATTCAAATACTCATTGCTGTTTCCTGAATAATAGATTAAAATTTTTGATTAAACTATTAAGTTATTATATTCTTGTCTTTGAAACAATGAAATATTAATGATAAACAGAAAAATCCCTACGTTATAATTGAGGTTATCTTCCTCACAGATTTATTATACATGCTTGTTTGTTGAAATTTATTTTTGTTTGACAAATTATTTTAACCTTTTAAAGTACTTTAAATAAGAAAAAAATGGATCTCTGATCGTTTAAAAAAGTAGCCAAAGATTACCAGATAATTATTTAATTTTTCCTTTGCCTTTGTTTGCACCATTATTCATGTGTTTATCCGATATCCCATAGTGATACAATGTTATAAATTCAATGCAGTACTAGAGACATTTGAATGAATTTTATACTTTGATTATTAAAATAATTTTCTAATTTTTTAACTACACTGTTAGCGAGTTAGTAAAAAGTTATGGATGTCTTAAGATCTTTTGAACTAATGAGATGAATGAACATATACCTGTACATCGGAGAAATGGTCTTATTATAGAACACGTTTTTCGACTAAATAACCATTCTCCCAGATGAGCCCTGCGCCACTTGGAAAATTCAAGTGGTCTAACGGACCAGTTGCCTGTAAAATTAGGTGGTCCTTGCCAAAATCTGGTGGTCTCGGACCAATGGACCACCGCTAATGTCGAGGCCTGCAGTCAGTGAGTACTGTATTTATTTCACTCAAATGTATTTCTTTGATATTTTGACTTATGATGGTGTTATGTGTTATCGTTAAAGAAATCAATGGTAATAATTGTGTACCTATATTATTAATATATGCTCGTGTATAAATATTTATAATTATTAGTAATGCTAACCTTATACACATGTAACATAATGTAACATATTGCCTTAATTCGAAAATGAAACTACAAGACCATTATTGCTACTACTCGTAGCAAGAGAGTTCATTTAAATCGTAAGCAATATTAGATACAGTTATGTCAGATATAGACACACATACACATGTGCATTTCAGTATGTGACAGATTGCCTTGTATCAAACATGAAAGTAAACTGGACAATGGCTACTATTTCCATAAGTCAACAATGCATGACAATCATGACTTAGTCTATGACACCTACAAGGAAAATAACCATGACAATTATTGTGTAAACAATAATCAAGATGAGTTTACCTCAGTCTTTTATGCTCTCCGAAGGGTGAGCATATAGTCGCCGCTTTGTCTGTCCGTCCGTCCTCTATTCTTTTCCGGGACATAACGAGGTATCAACTTTGTAGGTAGAAAGATCTAATTGAGTAGAAGTGCAGTGCAAAAGAATTATAACTCTGTCTTGCCTTATATTGGAGTTGTTGCCCTTTGTTCATTTTTAACCTTTGAACTTTGTCAGTGACATAACCCTGACACTGCAAGAGGTATACTTTCCTGTGTCCAAAACCTATTCGGGGATCATCACCCGGTTCAACCGGTTCTTGTGGGTTTTTTTGCCATCATAAAACTGTATCACGAATTGAAATTTACAAATTTGGCACAAAATTTGAACATTTAAAAAGCTTTAGGGAAATAACAGTAGTAATAACAATAAGAAAATAAAACCCAAAGAGCTAGAGATTAGATATTGAACATGAAATATCTTCTAGTGGCTGTCGACCAAGTTTGTTCAAATAAAAGCCTTTGTGTCAAAATTGGCACCGTCGTAGGGTGTAATTGATTTTCCTATGTATATAGGAAAAATGTCTTCTATTATACTATAGAAGCTTAGATATTTGGTAAGAAACATTGTCTCGTATAACTCTTAAAAAACGTTCAAAGCCCTGGTGTGTAAATTGCTCTGCCTGGTGGGGGAAATAGATTTACTTTCTATGTATAGTAAATATTAAAAAGATCCCCCCTTAATCTACAAGAGCTAAAGCTTACTTTCCATAGCAACCAGTGACTTTATAGCAGCCTTTTTATATAAAACTGTAAATTTTCATAGCAACCAGTAAACATTTACTTTCAAGTAAAGATTTTACGCATGCACTATTTCACTTTATGATATCTGTTTAAAATTTAGTTTTTATGTCTGCTTTCATTTAAATTTTACAATATTACTTGTTCCTTGTCATGGAGAATATTCATATTCAGGTGAGCGATATTAGGGCCTTCATGGCCCTCTTGTTAATGATTTTCTGTCACCAAGTAAAATACATGTATACGAACGTACAGCCATCTTGTAAATTTTTTCCGGTGAGGGGATTAACTATGTTTCCATTGCTACTATTACTTTTAATGCCACCGTTTTCTTCAAAATTACAAGGACTGTAGCTTAGATGTTAAGCATGAAATATTGTCTAGAGAACTTCTAGTCAGAATTAGCTCTGCTACAGGTCATGACTTTTCTTCAAATCATAGTTAAATATAATAAAAGGGACACAACTGATATTGGAATGTCTTTTGTACATGTTATGCAATTTTCCTAAAAATAAATTAAATACTAGTATTTTGAAGTTAGTTTAAACAATGGTAGGATACTACGTCATCGCGCACCTGCTGAATGCTCCCACTTGGACCATTTTTTTGTCGATTCGAAGGTAAAATACAATTTTATTATAAGAAAACGTAAGAATATTAAAAAATCATGTAGCGCACCAAAGAATGGCTATAGTACTTGAGATAATTGTAAAAATAGTTTATAGATCTATTGCCTGGTTTAAGCCTGAAAACGGGATAAGTGTTTTTCTCTGAATGCTCCCACTCGGACTTTTCCCGAAACATATATGAAATAAGGTTGAAAACCTTCTTGAAAATTATTTTTAACGTACCGGAACATAAACCGAGTCATGTTTATCCATTTTTCTAGATTAGTTTCAAATATTTCCATTCAGAAATCAGTTTTTCTTAATTCTTTTTATAAAAATGGAAAATGCTCCCACTCGGACTCATCTTCAGAGATGCTCCCACTCGGACCTAAATGTACACATATTTTGAAAGCACATTGCTGTGTTAAGAATTTATTATTTTTTCAAATTATCTTTATATTTAAGTTCATATATTCATATTATCAGTTAGAATTCAATGAAACAGCATTTTTAAAGTACTATACTAATATTTAGATCACTAAATTGTGACATATTTTATCATAACAGTCTCGTAAATTTGTCTTCTTAGAGGATCAGTTATCGGCCTAAAAGTAAGAAAAAAAAGTTGTGTTGAAACAATTCCTCGTTAAATAGAGTCGCTGAAATAAGAAACAAATTGATTATACATTTTAAAAATATAATAACGTTTTGTTTTGCAGAAAGTATTTGTGTTTGTGACCAGTATGGGAAAAGGTATAAACCACATTGCGACGTAAGGAAGCACATGGTAGGACATCTTGGCACGGCATAGCTGGAGCAAATATTTTAGATACCAACTGTTGATATATCTCAGTGAGGAGGAATACTCTAGAAAACACAAGAATTGTAGCTCTTTGAAGTAATTGTCTTTTGTTCAGTTTTTGCGTAAATCATTGGACAATGTATCAAAAAGGATCAATTTATCTGAAACTTCACTGAAGGATAGATATACCACAAACAAGAATGACAACTCTCCAGTTTTGGAGTTATTCCCCTTTGTATTCACACTATGATTAGTTTGCAAGGACCATACCTCTAAAGGTATTTGAGATATAAACTTGAAACTTTATATTGAACAAAACTTCCGTATGCTGTTTTTAATTTAAGAAAACAAAACTGGAACAGTGCAGATAGAAGTGAATAGCAGAGCATAAGGCCAAGAAGTGTTCACTTAATGCTTCTTTGTTGTTTTATGTTGTTTTTTTTCATGGGAGTGTTATTTTGTCATGATTTATTATTTCTAGGCTATAACTTTTCATCAATTTTTACGAGTGTCATTACTTGGATTTTTATATGTATGTAAGGGTTACTTCCCCTATGAAATGTATTTCCTCCTTTTTGGCGGGGGATTTTATTGTCTGTGATTCCTCCTTGTATGATTGTTATTATTTTAATGTCTTTTAAATATCCTGAAATCAACTTTGGTTTTATAAATATAATGCCCTAATGAAGATTTATCAATATTGTATGTTCCAAAAAGCATTATTTATATTGATAATACCGAATTAATATTTCATAAAGGGAGGTAATTAGAAATATATTTTCTTTTAAGTGTAAGTTGAATTCTTAAATAAGAAATGAATGCATACATGCACAGACACTTGGAGTTTGGAGCTCAAAACGCCGTTAAAATCCAAATAAAATGCATATTTGTCAATCCCAGCATATGTACTGATCATATATATCAAAAAAACTTAATATAAGCCGTTTTGAAAAAAATACATATTTCAACATCTATAATTATTATAGATGTTGAAATATGTATTTTTTTTCAAAACGGCTTATATTAAGTTTTTTTATATATATATATATGATCAGTACATATGCTGGGATTGACAAATATGCATTTTATTTGGATTTTAAAGGCGTTTTGAGCTCCAAACCCCAAGTGTCTGTGCATACATGTATATTTTAATGATTACATATAATGTGGACAGGCATTTGCAGTACGTATTTCACATATTCCTTAATGTTTGAAAATTGTTTTAGGAGCAAAATTATGTACATATATATAAAATTTCAATTGTAATATTACCAAGATATGGTAAAGACTGTGATAAAGAAATAACTGTGATCTTTGTTTTCTTATTTATTTAATTTTGTTATTTTAGGTAAAAATACGTACATATGATAACTTTCATACTTAAAAATGTCAAAGTTGTCAATAAGTGTGATGCATGCTTTATATGCCATGCAGTACATTGACTTTTTAACCAGTTCATGACAAAAATGATTCACATGTTGTTCTTTAATAAACTATTCAAATCAACCGATAGATATTGACTTCTTTATGTTCATAAACGTACCATTTTGTTGTTATAAAATCTAAATCACAAGTTAAACAAACACGCAAATCATTGGGATTTAAATTATTTACAAGATATTAAAGTCAGCAATTATTGAATAAATACAGGCCTCTAATATGTGTACGAGTCCAACAGAATCTTAATCCAGTATGGTACAATGTATAATGACTTCTTTATAAAGCACCAGCATTGTTTTAACATCTCAAAAAAACTTAATTCTTGAGATCCAAACTGTCCATTTAAAGTCTTATAGTCCTATCTGTGTTGTTGGCAATAATTTTGAATCACCCCTTCGGATCCAACACAAGCCAAGTGCACCTTTTTGTAATTAAAGTGATCCTGTCAGTTGAAACTTTGCCATGGCACCAGGTCCTGCCCAACGACGTAAGAAGTGATGTCTGTAAAAAGAAGGTAAAAGTGAATGTCGTCAACACAGTTATAGACAAAATGGTTTAAAAATTGTAAGAATAGTCCATAAAAGCTTTGCACATCAATGTGCTTTCAAAATGTATATATTTGGGTCCGAGTGGGAGCATCTCTGAAATCGAGTCCAAGTGGGAGCATTTTCTATTTTTATAAAATAAAACTTAAAAAAACTGACTTTTGAATAGAAATATTTGAATCTAATCTTGAAAAATAGATAAACATGACTCGGTTTATATTCCGGTACGTTAAATATAACTTTTAATAAGGTTTCAACCTTATTTATTATATGTTTCGGGAAAAGTCCGAGTGGGAGCATTCAGAGAAAAACACTTATCCCGTTTTCAGGCTTAAACCATGCAATGAATCTATAAACTTTTTTTACAATTATCTCAAGTACTATAGCCATTCTTTGGTGCGCTAAATAATTTTTTAATACTCTTACGTTTTCTTATAATAAAATTGTATTTTACCTTCGAATCGACGAAAAAATGGTCCAAGTGGGAGCATTCAGCAGGTGCGCAATGACGTAGTATCCTACCATTGTTAAAGGTCATGTCTCCTAGCAAGAGAGATGTTTACTTTTTCGAGATATCAGGTCATGACCTCTAGCAATAGAGGTGTTTGCTTTGCAGGGATATTTATGCACTGGTTTGAGCACATATAAGGACATTATTATTCAAATCATGTATTTAATGATGTTTTTAATTAAAACGAAAATGTTAAATATGTTTTCAGAAATAGGTAATGCTTAATTGAAATGATAGCGAAGTTTAATACAGCTAGGTAATCAATAAATATCAAGTAAGAATACTTTTATTTTGACACTTACTTTGTTCTTTGTATTGTAACATTAGACACATATACACATTGTCTTTCAGTTGCCATGCTGAAATATGACCCCCAAATTCATTAGACACTCATGCATTATGACATAGTTTAATTGTATAGAAACAAAAAATATACATCTTTTCCTACTATTAATGCGGTTGCATAATATTTCTTCACAAATGCAGTCTTGTTCAGATTGTGACCTACATTTTATACTTTTTTAAAATTATCTTGATGTTTTTAATAAGAATAGCCTTTTTCTAACGAATTGTTTTACCAGTGAAAACTAAACAAGTATTTCATTTTGCTTTTTACAATTATATGCAAAATAAAGTATTGTCTGCAACTTGGCCTTTATGCACAATGGAAGGAGTTGACCATGTGGACCATGCGGAATTCCTTCTGCATTTAAATACAACCTAATGGCTTTTTTTAATCATGTTGAAAAAAATTATTTTCTATAACATTGGCATTATTACGCATTTAAAAATATTTTTAAAGAGAACTAAATCATGTAAATGATCGTGCGATACTAGTATTTCATACGAGAGCTTATTGTTACACGAAAATATTTTAGCTGTTTTGTGTTTATCGTCAAACCATATTTCCTTACTTATATTATCAAAAGATGAATAATAACAAGGAAAAAAGTTGTTGAACAAGTAAATAAAACCCATCTTGATTATAATAGAGACACCTGGCTTTTTTATGTTTTTTAATGGTAAATAACTTTTGAACTAATTAAAACAGTGTACACGTTAGACTTTGTGTCATTTCTCTAGAACATTCTATACTTAATATTATTTTCTTGTATCATATTTTGGAGACCTTTCTGTTGAAAATGTGTCAGGGTTAAATCGTATACATATACATGCACAGTGCGTTAACTGGAGTGCGGGTATTAGTTACCCGCACTCCAGAGCATGCCCATTGATTGGCTCATTTTTGCTGGGGTTTACATATTGTGACGGCAGAGAAAGAGAAAGCGACAGAAATGTCATATTCAGATGTTCGTTCATTGGTTCATTTTTGCCGGGGTTTCATATTGTGACAACAGAGAACGTGCTTTTATGTTTGACTATGATACAAAAGAGAAAGAACACCAAAACACTCGGCAATCTGATTAATATTCGGGGGCTACGCCCCCTCGTACAAATCAGATAGCCTCGTGTTTCGGTGCTCTTTCTATTACATAACTATAGATTAGTACAATTAAATGTTATTTCATCGCTTAGTTATCCTCTAAAATCCTTGGTTATAGCATATAGATATTTGATATAAGTCTCTGACGACCCTTAAAAGGCCAAGACATGAACTCGACAGATACCCAAAATAAGCCGAGGTACGCCCTTGTATTTCACCAATTATATTTTCTAAAAATGTTTCAGTTTCGACGAAAGCGAAACTGTTATGAATCATTATATACAGCCACGTAATTTATTGGTTCATCGGTGTTTATATATAGAAATCATACTTGAAGTTGTTTGATAAAAGTCGATCGATGGCCTACTTTGTTCTTATTCGTAAAATTGAAAAATGTTGATAAACGATATTGAATATTGAAACTTGCAAAGTATTTAACTGTAGTGAATACTGTGCTCAGTAGAAGCACTGATAACGTTTAATTACAAACGTCCGTCTGTCGGTCCACATCATGGTTTCCGGACGACATGTAGAGTTTGGAATGAGATATTGTAATCTAGTATTGGTATATAGCGAGCTTATGTGGAGATCCCATTTGGTATGGCATTTGTACCCCCTGGTGTCGAGGACTAGGTCACCATTATCAAAAATAGAAAAATGGTTTCCGGACAGTAACTAGAGTTAGGAATGAGTTATCAAAGTTGGTGTTTAGCAAGCTTATGTGGAGACCCCGGTTGGTATTGCATTTGGAACCCCTGGGGTCAAGGTCTAGGTCACCATTACTAAAAATAGAAAAATGGTTTCCGGAGATATTGTTATCAAACTTGGCGTATATCAAGCTTATGTGGAGACCCCGGCTGGTATTGCATTTGAACCCGCTGGTGTCAAGGTCAATGTCGCCATTACTATGAATAGAAAAGTGGTTTCCGGACAGTAAACAGAGTTAGGAATGAGATTTTGTAATCAAACTTGATGTATAGCAAGCTTATATGAAGAACCCGGTTGGGATTGCAATTAATTGAAATAATTCTGTAAACACGGTCGATATTTGATTTACTATATAGGTTGAGTTAAAAATTTTCTTCAGACCACCTATTTTTCAATCGCCTTCAGTGATTGGTCTAGTTAACTCAAAAAATGTCGTAACTCTTGACCAATTTCATTCAGTAAATGCTTACTTGTAAACATTGTAACCTATGCATAGTGTTAATTTCAATAACTGTGTCGCATGGAGAGCAAATATATTTTTGTTTTATAATCCTGTATACCATTGTCATGTGTGTTAAAATCTTGATCCTTCGGTCGAGGTCAAGGTAAATTACTTTCTTTGTTCATGTGACAATATTTTTACGTTTTTAGGACATTTTAGAAATTTTCATAAAAAAATAGTAAAAATCTTGAACCTGACTGCTTTAATATTCATAACTCTCAAAAACCTTAAAACAAGAGCTGATATATTTGATTAAAGTTGTATTGTATTGTATATTTTCTATTCAGTTTGCTTCAGTTTAAGGGGAATTTAGCTGAGCGACCTTGTTGTATTAGATGATGTAATTCTCAGGATGCTTACCTAGTTGATAGCTCGGATGAGTTTGAACATGGGTTATCTCTGATGAAAAAATTGTCACAGGAGCTAAAAATAGAAAAAAAAACCTTGTTAACACTCTAGCGGTCACATTTTTGCCTCAATCATCATCAAACTTGGTCTAGGTAATAGCTCAGATGAGTTTGAACATTGGTCATCTCAAATGAAAAACTAGGATACAGGAGCTAAAGATAGAAAAACGTTGTTAACACTCTAGCTGTCATATTTTTGCCTCAATAATCATCAAACGTTGTCAGGATGCTTATCTAGTTGATAGCTCAGATGAGTTCGAACATGGGTCATCTCGGATGAAAAACTAGGTCACCGGAGCTAAAAATAAAAAAAACCTTGTTAACACTGTAGTGGTCACATTTTTGCATCAATCATCATCAAACTTGGTCAGGATGCTTGTCTTGGTAATTGCTCGGATGAGTTTGAACATCGGTCATCTAGGATGAAAAACTAGGTTACCGGAGCTAAAATTAGAAAAATCTTGTTAACACTCTAGCGGTCACATTTTTAACTCAATTGTCATCAAACTTGGTCAGGATGCTTGCCTAGGTGATAGCTCGAATGAGTTCGCACATGGGTCGTCTCGGATGAAAAACTAGGTCACAGGAGCTAAAAATAGAAAAACCTTGTTAACACTCTAGCGGTCACATTTTTAACTCAATCGTCATCAAACTTGGTCGGGCTGTTTGTCTTGGAAATTGCTCGGATAAGTTTGAACATGGGTCATCTCGGATGAAAAACTACGTCACAGGAGCTAAAAATAGAAAAATCTTATTAACACTCTAGTGGTCACATTTTTCACTCAATTATCATCAAACTTTGTCACGATGCTTGTCTAGGTAATCGCTCATATGAGTTGAAACATGGTTATCTCGAATGAAAAACTAGGTCACAGGAGCTTAAAATAGAAAAATCTTGTTAATACTCTAGTGGCTACTGTTTTGATCTAAATATCCTGTAAATGGTCTGAAAGTTTGTTTTGATGATTTCTAGGTCAAGTTCGGATATGGGTCACCTGGGTAAAAACTAGGTCACACTGCTCAAATATGAATAATCCTTGTTAACACTCTAGTGGTCACATTTTTGACTCACCTGTCATGAAACTTGTTCAGAATGCTTGTCTAGGTAATTGTTCGGATAAGTTCGATGGGTCAGGTGAGCGATCAAGGGCCACCATTACCCCCTTGTTTAAACAAGTTTTTCCATTTTACATGTGTACACTTCAAATAAAATAAAAAATGCAAACATTATTCAACAAACAAACAAAAATGGAATGATTATTGACTTTAAAGTTAACATTACATTTTTAAAAATTTAATGATTTTACATACTTTTTACAAACATCATATATTAATGTCACGTCTTATTGTTTAGTAACCAGTCAATTGTAATGCAATGCAATCATCTTTCATTTAAAACACAACAGTCTTTTGTAGCCTTTTACACTTTCACACCTCTGTTCAATTTATACCAAAGTAAATAACTGTTTATGGTGCTAACAATATCACTTGAAATAGGATTATTTAGAATAGCAGCAATTAATGAGTGTTTTTCTTGCTCTTTCTTTACTAGTAAACACAAAGAGAAAAACTGATGGCATATTTATCAAAACAAAAGTACAGCCTTGTAATGCAGTAGCAGTTCCACTTTCCAAGACATTAATCCAGTTCCAGTAGTGGCAACATTTTGTAAGAGTAATTTAGTATCAGTACCAGTACTTGCATCAGTACATATTGCAGTACCAGTACCAGTACCAGTAATGCAGCTCTGAATTTATAATATGATTTATTTGAGGTCTGAATCTTTACGCAATCATAATTATATGCAGTATCTGAAAAGTTGTTACCCAAAACAGACAAACAAACAACATCACGTAGACGATCTTATAGCTATAACATTTATTGTGCAAGACAGAACATATCTTTATTAGATATTTTTCGAATCAAATGATATACTATCGTAATAGTAATAACATTTATTTTAAGCAAAATATATCTGGTTATATTGGAAATAGGCTAAAGGCAGCATTTTCAATTTGGTTACGTTGGTTTCAGAATCAAATTTATCTATTATATGTATGTTCTTGAACTAAAACAATGATATTTCAACAACAACAGCAATCACTTTTATTTTCCAGTCAGTTTACAATAGTAACAACATGACATTTAATCAATATAAGTTTCAGTTTAACTTAGAACTAAGTATGATTATTTTCAAAGTGACAGTAAAATAGATTATGAAAAAGAAAAATGAAAAATATACATATATAACATATATATAGTATTGTCATATTGAGTTAGACAATAACAAAAAAAAAATACTGTGGGAATAATTCATTTTTGTTTTACTATCATCTTTACTGAGTAAAAATTCCAAGGATTTTTTACTATAATCTAAAATAATATAAATATAATGCGCATTTCTATAGTAGAGAAGATGGCACGATTTCCATGATATTTACGCTTGTTGATAAATTATACATGTTACATGTAATTAATTATTATTATTTAATATTCTTTATAGCTCACTAAAAGATATTTACCATATTTACCATATTTATGTTACCGATGAAAACGGGAAGCTACGTACTACTTTCATGTCAGTGGATACACCACGTGCTTGGTATATAAAGGCCAATTAATGGGAGAGAGAGCATCTTTCATAGAGCCTTATCTCCGCTATGTGACATCACGGATAAGATGGCGAAGGCTGCGGGGTAAATTTCACTTTGTTTTTGCTTTAATAATTTACTTATGCTTTTTTTAATTAATTAATGCGTTTCCAAGCATTTGATTTTATAAGGATATTTTTGGTTAGGAACTTAGGTAAAACCGTAAAATACGTAGTGAAAAAAAAACAAGTTTACATTTTTTTTTACATTAAAAGAATACATTGTTAATTAATACGAGGAGTTCGTCACGTTTATCCGTTTAAACAAAGGTGCTAGTTGCATTAATTTAACCTAAAGTATGTTTAATCTTGTTATTCATGTAATATAATATCAATATATTAAAAAGATATTAAAGTATTTTTTTTCTTTTTAATATATTGATATTATATTACATAAATAACACGATTAAACATATTTTAGGTCAAGTCAATGAGACTTAAACGGCTTCGGTCAGTTTTTAGCCAATGACCGGTCAGAAAATACAAAGGTTAGTATAAGTCCAACAAACGAAGAAATTTTAGAATGTTTTTAACATTACTTAATTTTGCTTATTTAAGGTAAGATATGACATTTTGTATGATTTTAGCTCACGTGTCACAAAGTGACAAGGTTTGCTTTTGTGATCGCTTTTCGTCCGGCGTCCATCCGTCCGTCCGTTGAGCCACTTTCATCCAAACTTCACAGGAATATTAATTTTGTGGTCACCTTTAAACGTTATTTCCATGCATTACTCTGGTTGCCATGGGAACCGAAAGAAAAAAAGCTTAAAAAATCTTGCAAAAACTTCAAGTGGATGTCTACCAAGTTTGTTCAAATAAATGCCAATTGGTCAAAATTGGTCCCGCCCCAGGGCGTCATTGATTTTCCCTACATGTATATAGTAAAAACTTAAAAAATCTTCTTTTAAAAAACGCAAAGAGCTAGAGCTTAAATATCTAGCAGGAAAAAGCATCTTCTAATGGGTGTCTACCAAGTTTGTTCAAATAAGAGCCCTAGTGTTAAAATTGCCTCCGGGGTCATTGGTGATTTTCCTTATATCTGTAAAGTAAAAACTTAAAAAATCTTCTTTTAAAAAACCCAAAGAGCTAGAGTTTAGGTACTAAGCGTGGAATATCTTCCAGTGAGTGACTACCGAGTTTGTTCAAATAAAAGCCCTGGTGTCAAAATTGGCCCTGCCCCGGAGGGTCATTGTTGTTACCTATATGTGTATGGTAAAAACTTTAAAATATTCTTTTAAAAAACCCAATGAGCTAGAGCTTAGATATTTAGCATGAAACATCTTTTAAAGGGTGTCTACCAAGTTTGTTCAAATAAAAGCCCTATGGTTAAAATTGGCTCCAACCTGGGGTCATTTACTTTCTGTATATAGTAAAAACTTAAAAAAAATTCTTTTAAAAAACTCAAAGAGTTAAAGTTTAGGTACTAAGCGTGGAACATCTTCTAGTAAGTGACTACCGAGTTTGATAAAATAAAAGCCCTGAGGTCAAAATTTGGCCCGCCCCCGGTGGTCATTGTTTCTCCCTACATGTGTATAGTTAAAACTTAAAAACTCTTCTTTTAAAAAAACCCAATGAGCTAGAGCTTAGATATTTAGCATGAAACATCTTCTAATGCACGTCTTCCAAGTTTGTTCAAATAAAATCCCTGGGGTTAAAATTGGCCCCGCCCGGGGGCCAATATACAGGTGAGCATTTTCAGGGCCATCATGGCCCTCTTGTTTAGCAAATAATTTTTTCGATTGCAGATTTTTTAATTAATATTTTTTTTCCGATTGAACGCCATCTTATTGTGTACAGTACGGTCCTAGCGGACAATGGTACTGCATAATCAGATAAGTTTTGTAATTCTTGTCAAGTACAAAATGTCCTATCTTATCATAAATACAACGTTAATGTTTACCAAGATTTTTTTCATATGGTAGTTTCAACGTTGAAAACGGTAATTAAGTCGCGTTCTAAACGATTAGCATTTTTGCTAACCAGCTACAATGAGTGTTAGCCCTGTAGTAATTTCGTTTCGATTTATGAAATTTAAAATAACACATTTTATAACCAATAATTAATTTATATAATTTCCTCTTCAAAAATGTTACCATTTGTGTAAGTTCACCTGAGAACACCTGTTCTGGTGAACTTTTGTTATTGTCTTGTTCCAATCATGCGTCATAGAACATAATCCTAAGTCATTGTTCAAAGTGGTATAATTCTTTTATGAAATCTCTGGTCTCTTTCGATCATGGAAAATATAAGTTGTTCAAAACCACACGGCTTACAGATTTGAAATTCGATAAAGAAATTGATGCTTTTCATATAGCAATTATTTCCCTAGTTCTCCATTTTGAAGGTCATTTCCAATATGTCATATGCTACAGATAAGATAGAAATCTCTCATAATTCTATTATTTTCATAAAAACTGAAAAAAATCGCTTACACTTTGCTGTTAATTTGATAATTGACGTAAATCAGCTGCTTAAAATAATGTTTCGTTATTTGTCTATTATATTATATAGAATGGCTGCCACTTTTTGAAGGGGGTTAATATTGTAAAACCGGGAACTATCTATATCTTACTATAAAATATGCATATTACGATCTGATCCAATAAAGGCGCAATCCATTAGTTTTCAAAGGCTTTATACATTTAGTAAAAATTCATAAAATTGTCTCATCAGAATCCATAAGGTCAAGATGTCCTTACACATCTGTTCTGCTGTACTTCTATTTAACCTAATCGTCCTCGGTTATTTTCCATAATAACCTCGGAGTTAATACGAATTGAAAGAAGTTCTCGTGATCTAAATCATCCACAGAAAATAGTCAGTTTCGGTTTAAAAATATGTCTGACAACCATTTAATTGAAATATACCCACTGATGTACAACTATAAACACAACCGACTTAATTTTTCATCATATGGAAAGTCATGACTGTCTTATATTGTTCTTTTTCAATTTATTTAACCATTTGGATAATATATAAGTTAACTTCGACTATATATGACTTAAAAACACCTTCTTATTTAACCGGAATCCATTATATTAATCCACAGTTACAATATATGAAACCATACCGTCAGTGTATGAAACCGAGGTAGCAATAAGTTGATTTTGTCAATATATGATTCCAGTTCTTCAATATATGGTACCAAAATATATATATCCTGATATGAAACCGAATTATCAATATATTAATTCATTTTTCAATATATGAAACCATTTTATTAATTTATGAAACCAAAGTAGAAATATATAAGTTGGTTATCACATTATATGATACCAATTTTTCAATATATGGTACAAAAATAGCCATATATGGAACCAGATGCCCTTATATGAAGCCGAATTCTCAATATATTAATTCATTTTACAATGTATTTAGTAATTATTTATTGAGAGATTGAAACACAAATGGTAATTATCATAACTACTGACGTGTAACATGTAACTTAGGCTAATATATGCAAGGTCAAGGTCACTAAAGATGATAAAACAAAGAAACTTTGTCCAGAGCATATCTCATCCACGCATGGGATGGTCATAAAACTTCATAGAAATGTTTACCATTTTGAGAAGCACATGCATAAACCAGGTATCTAGGTTAAAGGTTAGAGGTCATGCTTGTTCGTAGCCGAACTTCTATATTCATCGGGGATTTTAATGTAACTTGGCACGAATGTTCACCATTGTGAGGCTTATTGCGCGCATAATTCAGGTCCCTGCTACCAAAGTCAAGGTCACATAGAGAGGTCAAAGTTTGTATACGGGACCATTTAGTCATCATTTATTGATGTATTGTAACACAAAGGATAACTATCATGAATACAAGTGTGACACATGTAATTTAGGTTAATATTTCAATGGTCAAGATCACTAGAGATTACAAAATAAACTGATATTTTCCGAATATTGCTCAGAGCATATCTCCTATATGCATATCAATAATGACCACATGTCTGTCAAAAGCTTTCGTGACGGGCGTATTTTGCAACAATTTTGCCTGAATAACTATGAATTTACTTATTTTAGGTGAACATTTACATGATATATTGGTAAAATGTCAACAACTCCTATAATTAAATTGCTATTAGTTTACAGAATTATTTTCTTAGCGTAGGTTAGACCGAAATACGGTATCCGTTCGGTGTATTCGAATTATTGTGTTCAAGGTCCTCCTCCGAAGACTGACGGAAAAAAAAAAGTTGCGGTTGTGATTTAACAATGCCCTTGAATCATCTAACTTTACTTCCTTTTTGTCAAATTAAAAAAGTGGACTTGCCTTATACATTTATAAATCTTTTTGTCAGTTTCGACGAAACTGAAAGTAGGAAGGTTGTTTTCAACAAGGAACGTATTTTTGTGTCACATTTTTTTTTTGTTTCATAGAAAAGCAATTACATTTTTTTCAAAATTCATTCTTAGTCAAGTGGCAAGATATCATTATATAAAGACAAATTGAGTACGAGTCAGAAATATTATGTCGGAAATAGATAGCTTGAAATAATTTTTTATGACAGTCATGCATCTGGTCAAGGGGACACAACTTTTATTAAAACTATACTTTTTCAATTGAGCCTTTCTGATCGAACTTTAGAAGTCACATTTTCAGTTCAAATATTCCGGAAATTTGTCAGAAATGTTGTTTTGTTGAATTATTTTTTGTTTGAGTTCCAATATTGGTCATCTGGTGTCAAAAACTGTGTCATGCTGCCAAAACATAATGAACACTTGAGAGGTCACATTTTTCAGCACACATATTCTTGAAATATTCCCCTTGTGGCTTAAGGGTTGCCTCTAAGAATTGTGCCATCAGAATTGCAGCCACCGTTTATCCCTGCGTGATCGTTAGTGTGACTAAACGGAATGTATTCAGCTTTTAGCTTTAGCAGGTGAGATGGTTTAATTTGGCCCCTGTAGTTGGTTGACTATAATAGCCGTGGCTAGCAAGAACCACCTTCCCTGTTTCGTCGCCATATGACCTAAATTGTGTTGGTGTGCCGTAAAACAAGCAAGAAATCAACAGTTTTAGACACTTGTTTAAATGTTGTTTATCTCATGTTCAAACATGTGTCATTAGGGGTAAAGCAAAAATAGGTCACAGAGCCTTACTATACTGGAGTTGTAACATTTTCAACCCAAATATCCTAGAAATTTGTCAGAAAGGTTGTTTCGCAAGATCGAATATGGGTCATCTGGGGTCAAAACTAAGTATCGCAACTGAAATTTAGAAAATCCTTCTTAACCCTATAAACTTAATATTTCAGTACAAATTTTCTGGAAATTTGTCAAACAAACTATTTTTGAGATTTCTAGCTCAAGATCGAATATGGGTCTTCTGATGGTCAATAAAAGGTCACAGAACAAAACCAGTGGAAAAACCATACAAAAACAGAAATGTCATTTGCAGCGCAAATATCCTTGAAATTTGTTAAACTGTTTTTAATCCGGATATTTTAGCATTTTTTTCAGAAAGGTTATTCCTCAAGCTTGAATATGGGTCATATGGGATTAAAAACTAAGTAAAAGACCACATGTGGAAAAATTGTGTTAACACACTACAGATTACATTTTAGCCCAAATATCTTGGAAATTTGTCAGAATTTGCTTTAATGATTTCTAGATAAAGTTTGAATATGGGTAATCAAGTGTCAAAAAGTACGTCACACAATCAAAATATGGAAACACTACTGTTTCAAGCGCAGAGATGAACGCTGGATATGATGTCCTCTATTGTTTTAATATTCATTTTTTCTAACCACTTTTTTTATTTCAATTCAATTTGAAGCCACTAAGGATTTCTGCTTAATTGACAATATAACAATACGGCAGAAATTTTGCAAGTAAATAATGATTTTACAAACAAAGCAAGTGGTAGATTTCTGGTATTCTGGTGTATTTAAACTCAGTGTTGACACGCACTGAATGAAACAATTTATATGGTCTTACTTTGTTGTATCTTAGTTGCGGGACCTTTCTGTTGAAAATGTTTCAGAGTTAAATCATATACATACATGCACAGTGCGTGTATTAGTTACCCTAACTCCAGAGCATGCCCATTGATTGGCTAATGTTTCTTGGGTTTACTTATTGTGACGGAGCGATAGAAATATCATATTCATTTGCTCGTTCATTGGTCACTTTTTTCTTGGGTTTCATAGTGTGACAACAGGGAATGTGTTTTTATTTTTAACAATGATACAAAAGAGAAAAAACATCGAAACACTCGGCAATCTGATTAATACCCCTAGTACAAATCAGATAGTCTCGTGTTTTGATGCTCTTTGTATTACTTATTGTCCCGCATCAATGAATTAGTATATCCTATATAGAAGTGTTTATATTTTTTTTGGTCATAATATGTACGCTTAGTTTTCAGTTTTTAGCTCACCTGTCACAAAGTGACATGGTGAGCTTTTGTGATCGCTTTTCTCGACATCTCCTCATAAACCACTAAGCCAATTTCATCCAAACTTCACAGGGATGTTTCTTTGGTAATCATCTTTTAAAATTTTTCAAAGAATTCAATTCTAAGTAGAATTCTGGTTGCCATGGCAACCGAAAGAAAAACTTAAAATCTCTTCTTTTAAAAAACTGTTAGAGCTAGAGCTAAAATATTTGGCATGAAACATGACCAAGTTTGTTCAAATAAATGCCCTGGGGTCAAAATTGGCCCGCCCCGGGGATCATTGATTTTCCTTATTTGTATTTTGTAAAAACTTTAAAAACCTTCTTTTTAAAAACTAAAAAGCTAGAGCTTAGCTATTAAGCATGAAACATCTTCCAGTGGGTGTCTACGAAGTTTGTTCAAATAAAAGCCCTGGGGTCAAAATTAGTCCCACCCAGGGGGTCATTGTTTTTTCCCTTTATGTATAAAGTAAAAACTTAAACAATCTTCTTTTAAAAGATCCCTGGGGTTAAAATTGGCCCCGCCCCGGGGATCATTGATTTTCCTTATATGTATATAGTAAAAACTTTAAAAAAATATTCTGTGAAAGGAGCTAGAATTTAGATAATAAGCATGAATTATCTTCTAGTGAGTGTCTACCAAGTTTGTTCAAATAAAAGCCCTGGGGACAAAATTGGCCCGCCCAGAATGGGGGGGGGGTGTCATTGTTTTTCCCTATATGTGTATAGTAAAAACTTAAAAAATCTTTTTAGAGGTAGAACTTAGATATTTATCATGAAACATCTTCAAATGGGTGTCTACCACGTTTGTTCAAATAAAAGCCCCTGGGTAAAAATTGGCCCCGCCCCGGGGGCTATATACAGGTGAGCGATTTCAGGGCCATTATGGCCCTCTTGTTGTTCATCTAACCATACGTTTTAGATCACTCGATCACATGGTATTCAGGTTCTTCCTAGTAAAACATCTCAAATGTTTGAAGGATTTTTTTCAGGCTTTTCTCCAGACATCATTACATTCCACTTGTCGGAATTTTTTATTTAGTTTAAAAATAGTTTACTTCAAACAGCATAATATTATATAAATACTATACCAATAATGTTCATGCATAAATTGGTGAAAATATTGTTCGAAAGCTGAACTTGTAAAGATTTTTTATTTGGCACTTCACAATTTCTATTATATGTTTCATCAAAGGATCATATCATTTCTGTTTTAGCTCAGTTGTTGAAGTAAACGTGTTCTTATCTAAACTGCATAGTTCAAATATTTGATAGTTGGCTTACAACATTATCGTAGGGTTCCCTCCTTTCAAATTGTTTAAATATAGTCAAAACTAGTTTCGTCCCGGAAGAAACATTTTTTTACTAAGTACATGTTAAACTTGAAATCTTCTATTTTCAACTACATAGTACAGTTTATTTATTTTGTAGAAGCATCACTTAGGAGACATCTCTCACTCAAGATTGTTCCTATTATTCCCTTGAATAATTTCCTATTCTAAGTATTTTATTTTCCTTTTTGTTAAACAGGGAAACTTTTAAACTTCATGCTTGTTGGAGCCACATATCTTATTGCTATATTATAATAACAAGTAACCTAATTACACGGTCTTTTACAAAGCTTTGCAAACATGAATTTTGTCAAAATTAGTTGTGATTTACTTCCTTATCAATTTCTATACAATGCTGAAAACAAATTAATTTGAACAAAGGCATGCATACTACAAATTTTTCGGTATTTAACATAACATATAAGTAAAACTGGTTAAAAACAAAACTTTCGTTATTTCTAAGTTTTCAATACAAAACGAAATGTTACCAATGTTTGCATAACAATGTCATAATAATTATTTCTTGTAGTTCAAGGTTATACCAATTTTGTAAACATTGAAATTAAATTATAACATCATGAAATTGATGATTTTCAAAAACTTTTATTTAAGTTTTTTTAAGTTTGACTTGATAAATTTTGTAATAATTTACAAATTAACCTAAAATTTGAAGAAATTTTCTTATTCCTGTACATTTTATTTTAGAACTATCCTGTACAAGATATTATTTAGTGAACACTGAGAATCACCGATTCCAGTTTATAATTTTTAAATGTCTCATTGAAATTTTTCATATATGCTAATTTTACAGAAAGTAAAACTGATAACAGACCGACTTCGTCCAAAAAAAATGTAATGTTGTGAAATTTGCTTGTAAACTTCTTTTTGATTATATTAAGCGGCTGCGAAGGAATTGTCAGCTGTGCACTTCATACCTTTAAAAAAAGCCGAATAAAATACTCCCTAGACATTACGTCCGTACTAGAAGTACTCGTGTTATACTGTGACAGGACGAATAAGCAAATGAACAACGATAAAACATCCAATTTGAGCATAAACGTAGTTTATAAGACAATAAAGGCATCAGGCCCGTCAAAATAAAACAGCACACGTGTTACCTCGCCTTGTTATATAAAATGCATCAATTTAAGTTTTTAAAACCAGAACTATATGTCCGCACAGCACTATCCTAATCATCTAAAAAAATAAAAACCTTTAAAGATAATTTTTTTTTCAAATCGAACTGTTTTCCTAGTTTCTAAAAGTCAAGAAATGGAAACATCGTGGAGAAAACGTATTTACGTGCGATTTGATTTCAACTTGGTTCCACGATATTAAATCTCGGAAAACTACAGACAGTTGCACGGTTCATTGTATATGGAGATAAGAGGAGATAAGAAAACATTGTCTTTCCATTGGAAGTAAATGTAAATAAAAATGTTTCGCAACAAAGCCAGAAATTTTAAATTGGTCATGAAGTGTAAAGCTGATATATATATATATGAATATTTTATGTACTTGTGATTTTATTTGACGACTCGCAAAATAAATGGTGTCATTGCGCAGAAAATCATATAGACTACGTAGTCCAACTAATTGTACTGCGCGACGAGATATTGTGAAAGCGAGATTCTGACCCATCACGAAAATATCTCAAACTCAAGCTTTGGCACGTCAATATATTTTGACTAGGCTGCTACGCAGCCAAATAATACATGTATTACCATCAGTAAAAAAAACACATACCGTGCATCGAGAAAGATAATCGTTACCGTGTAACATTGTTCTAGATATTGTCTTTACATCAGTGCACAAAACTTGAATTTGAATGACTTATTTCCGTTAAGTCAACAGGACAATGGAGCTTTAATTGTGTATTATTCGCAATTTATATTGTTCCGCAAAAATAGAATTGTTTAGACGAAATCAAAAGTAGGGCGGACTAAATAAATAAGTTGATCCGATTATTGAAATGCTGATCAGAGTTAATTATTAAACATCGGACAATGTTTTTTTATATCATATTTTGTTTCATATTTCGTAACATATACATTCATTAATGAACAAGACGTGTTATTAGAAGTCGAATTCGATAACGTTTACATTAATCGGTCGTACCATTATGATAATTTTTGTTCTTCAATTAATACATTTTGCATTTTTATTACAATATAGAAGAATAAAATTGATATAGACACGAAAATCCGAGTAGCGTAGTGGTTAGAGTGTTCAGATAATGAAGACCTCAGTTTATGAAAATGTTGTGTTTTTTTTCGAGTTCAAATCTGCAAATGTGCACATTCCTTGACTACAGAATTATTTTTAGTGTCAGAAAATATTTTTATAGTGTGTCACGTAACGTTTACAATTTTTTGCACAATTTTTTGAATGTATTTGATATTTAACTGTCATTGAACAGATTTAAAAGTTTTATAAATTTAATTCTATTTGTAACTCTGAATTTCATTCGAATGTGTGTATCACTAAATTTTCTCCAATTATATTGTGTGAGGAACTAAAATCTAGTTCGTTGTAAAAAACCCAAAAAACCCAAAACAACAAAAACAAAGACGTGCCTATCCAGGATTCGAACCAGTGTCTCTACACTCACAGAGCGAACACTCTACCACTACGCTATTATGCTAAACGCATAACATGTGAGTGACTGATTATGTGGTAAAAGTTATAGGCGATAAATAATATGCTTATCGACACCCCTATTTGTCAATATTGATATAAACAGATAATGAAAGGAATAGCGAATTCGAGCTGTACCATGCAAAATGTCACTGGGTCAGCTACACTTGACATATCTAGTAGGTATGCACAAGGGAATCTACAAAACCCTTCCGCAATGCACTACCGGAAAGGCCCCCAACGGGGAAACTCACAATATAAAATTAAAGAACCAATAAACAAAACTGGTCAAAACAGCCTTTTTGTTAAAAGTAGAAATTTCAAAAGGTTATGAGTGGAAACAAAATGATGCGCCTCAAATGTTTCTAGAAAGACATAAACCGACTAGAAACACCATACGAGCGATACTCCTCATGATACCGATTAAAAATGAATTCTTTATAACTTAGGCACATTAATAGATAAATTAACATTAATGGTTTACATAAGATAAAAAATTCATGGGTGTGATTGACGTCATAAGGCTAGAACAAAATGATCTTGAGGTTCTGGTTACATGCTGAAAAATAATAGGGCAGGTAGGTCGAAAAACATTTTTTGTTAATTAGTGTTTTATTAAAATTTAACTGTATGTCAAATATATACACTATAGGATACTCCATTTTTGCAATAAAATGTTCTAGGTTAGGTGCGGAAATACAGTGTCGGTCAGATTACTGGAACCACAAGATCATTTTGATTTGGCCTAATCTCGCGTGAATGAGTGTCGCAAGAATTGTCCTTTAATATTTTTGTTTATTTTTTTTGTTTATTAGAGCGAATATCAGTATATAATTAAGTTATAATAATTATTTGAAAAAAAAAAAAACCGTGATGAAATAATTTAAATTAAAAAATAAATGTTTTTATTTAGACACGTCACGTGTCTAAATAAGTTCTCGCTAAAAAAACAACAACGACGCGTTCAAAATTATCGTATATTTTTGTTTGTAAATTGTAATTGTAATCTTTATGTCACAATTCAAATTGTCGCTCTTTCGTTTTCGTTGCTTTTCACGGTCTGTCGTTCCTCCTTTGGTTGGACATTTTGGTGGTTTTTGTTGTCCAACTTTGTGTCATCTATTAAAACTCAAATTCATGTACCGTGGTAATAGTAAAACATAAAATCAACATCCAATGAAAATGTGTTATTTAAACCACGTGGTTCACACACGCATCGGGGTTTACCTAAAATACGATAGTGACTTTTTGACGAAAGTGAGCGAAAGTGACTTTAAAAATATGAATTATAGTGTTTTAATAGAATTTTACAATAAAATTGCAGTTTGCAGACGAATAATATTAGAAACTTATTATATTTATTATCAAAAATAATCATAATATTCATTAAATTGCCATTTATTTTCATAATTTCTATACACAAGTTCTGAGATCTTCCTTTCGCTCACATTGAAAAATACGAAAGTGACTTATTAGATATACAAGAAAAATATTACATACATTCGTATGTAATATAGGTACGATTGCATACTACTTTTTGTGAAGACTTTTTTATGTTTGCTGCATTAAAAGTGTAATGTAAAATGAACAAACATGTCATGAGATATTTTATATCTTTAAACATTTTCATGGAATGTAATTAATGTATCATTATATTAAAATTGCATGCCTTCAGATGAGAAAAACGATGTCAAGGTAATCAAAATATGAAAAGAAAATTCACGGTCAATTGACTGCTTTGAAGCATAATCACAGAATAAAATTACAGGAAATTAAAAAAAACCTTTTAATACACTAAAGGTAGAATTTCATTGTAAGTCATAGTCACAGATTTGAGATATGATTATTTATTCATATTAACATCATTATTGGTTATATATTGATAAAAAAACACCGAAAGGCACAGTTTGTAAATATTTATTACAATAAAATATGAAAAAGGTATTTCCATCTTATGCGACGCGCCGAGGTTAGCTATATTTATAATTCCCGCGCTAAGTCGCGGTGGTGCTTGGGATAATCACTTGATACTGTAAATGGCAGCCATTTTACGATACGAAAATGCCTGGCCCTTCTCGGACAGTTTATCCTGCCGAAAAGATATGAAAAAATACTTGCAATTCAAAGTTTGTTTGCTACGTAAAGATTATAGATTTACTCTTTGCAAACCTTTTTTCTGCCTGATTGTAATAATATTGATGTGTTTTCATTGGCTTAAACCATCACGTTATCAATACACATAAAGGTGTGAACTAATTTCGTGTTCATTAAAATTATTCCGTTAATAGACATATAACAATCTTAATATTTACAAATGAATTAATAAAACAACAGAAGCAGTTAAGATAATAAAAAATCATTGGAAAAAATAAATGCATATAAATTGTAAATTTGTGTATGACAACTCACCCCCTAAACAAAACATAATAGACTCAACCAAAACAAGCGTCTGCTTCTTTACCTAACTATGTAGTTGCATGGCCATGATTAGAAATAGCAAACAAATGTAAGGTAGCACTCCACAGTTAATTTCAAGTTCCTGCCGTCAATGTCCTACAAGCAATACGTCTAATAATTCTGATACCAAACTACACAACCTGGAAAAAGAAAACACATTTTGTTGAGAATATATATGACATCTGATTGCAAATCTACAAAGAAATTATCCCATCTGCAATAGGCAGGCAGTAAAAAAATTTGCAATTCATTCCGTTGAAGCCCAAAATCTACAGTCGCCCGAGACCCAAAACAACACATTTCGACCCTCTGGCAAAAAATATCTGCAAATATACAGGCTAAAGGAACACCGTCTCTGCTTTAGCAACTCCCTATACATGCAAAATATCACAAAGAAACTAGTCCTCAACCTTGTAGATTTTTTGCTACTGCTAAAAGTTTGTACCCCCCTGTAAAATGACTTCTTTTTACCGTGCATGCTGTATAAAAGCAATGTTTACAAAAATTGGCGGCCTTGACATTCATAATCAACAGCATGTGATTTCTGGCCATGTTTTCGAATTTGCCAGTGATCATATTAGATGTCACAAAAACAAATTTTATGCTGAAAATGCATTTTAAAGACAACCAGTCATTTAAATCCAGAATATTCACTATATCCGAGAAATCCTCCCTGGCCATTCGAAGCTGTGGCTTACATTACTGTGGTGTGCTACCTAAGAGCTAAAGCTATTTTAAAAATTATACTAAGACCACAGCAGATTTCGTACAGAAAAAAAGCTTTTAATAATATTGCAGTTTGTAGACGTATATTATCAAAAACTTTTAACATTTATTGTCAAAAATAATCATTATGGCGATTTATACCCCAATCATTTGCATGCATGATTTTTATATTCAAGTTCAGCGAATTTCCTTTCGCTCACACTGAAAAATACGAAAGTAACTTATAAAATATTTTATAATACTGCACGTTTGTAACGTCGCTTTTCATTGGATAATCGTGACGTTTATATAGTTTTATATACACGGCTACTGTCGATTCATGAAGAAATCTTACCTTTTCTCTAAAAAATGATGCGTGCTGTATTATAAATTCGTTATAAAGATTGTTGACAGGATATATGACCGTATATAAACGGCTATTTGCAATATAACCCTCGCCTAACGGCTCGGGTTATATTCACAAACAGCCGTTTATATATGGCCATATAACCTGTCAACAATTTTTATAACTAATAGAATATAGTATTTTAATTGAAATTTATAATAATTTTGCAGTTTGTAAACGTATTTTTCATAAATGTTTGATACTTTTTTTTCCAAAAATAAAATGATTATGATGATTTGATATCAAAAATTTGCATAATTTCTATACTGTATACAAGTTCAGAGATCTTCCTTTCGCTCACAGAGAACAATACGAAAGTGATTTATTCGGACGACTGTCAGCAAGAGGAAATAAAAGTAAAAATATTAGATGTAGCGTTTAATTTAGATTTGCAGTATGCAGACGTGTATATACATATATTAAATTTATTTGGTTGATTTTTTTTAAATCATTAAGATGATTTAATCTTCGTTTATTTGCATAATGTTTATACATTAGCTTAGACATCTATCTTCATTTCATTGTAAACCTGACGAAAGTGACTTATTGAATATCAAATATAGCGTTTATATAGACTTTAATATTAATATTGCAGTTTGAAGAAAGTACAGTATAAATACGTTACATTTATATATTTTGTATAAATATTAATGTATCATAAAGATCATTATGTCCCGATTTTCAGAGAAAACATATACTAGTATTTCAAAATATATTACCACAATTCAACAACATTGACATTGTATAGCCATGTAGATTATTTTGCTTGATTATTTACGTGGAAACACGTCAAATTCTTAATTCATATTTTCCCGTAAAATTATATTGTCGGCATTTATTCCATTTCACCAAAATTTAAAAAAACTTTTGATATATACAATGCGTGACGGCCAATACATTTGTTGTATATCGCTTAGCTATTCGTATAAATATTTAACTTGTTGAATCATAGTTTGGAGACCTTTCTGTTGAAAATGTGTCAGGGTTAAATCGTATACATATACATGCACAGTGCGTTAACTGGAGTGCGGGTATATGCGGGTATATGCGGGTATTAGTTACCCGCACTCCAGAGCATGCCCATTGATTGTCTCATTTTTGCTGGGGTTTACATATTGTGACGGCAGAGAAAGGGAAAGCGACTGAAATGTCATATTCAGATGCTCGTTCATTGGTTCATTTTTGCCGGGGTTTCATATTGTGACAACAGGGAACGTGCTTTTATGTTTGACTATGATACAAAAGAGAAAGAACACCAAAACACTCGGCAATCTGATTAATACTCGGGGGCTACGCCCCCCTCGTACAAATCAGATAGCCTTGTGTTTCGGTGCTCTTTCTATTACTAACAAATGGTGTATCAATTAAGGAGTAATCCGATTAATATAACTACCTTGTAAATACGCAGGTCTTCAATGTAAAACATCTTCCTACTTTCGTTTTCGACGAAACAAATGTATTTTCCAGGGAAAATTTCATATTGCAAGAAAAAACCTCATTTGGCCTGTTGACAAATAGTTACATGTTATCGGAAATGAGTCATTGGTTCAGGTCTGCATCTGATTCTTTGCTATATTGCTATATTGTTAATGTTACACAATAAAAATGAAAACCAATTGCATGAAAACAACGTTTTTTACATATGATAAAATTTATTTATTATTTTAAATATTCATTCATAAATTTTTGATACAATTAAACACAATTCGTAGACACATATAAAAATAATACATTGTGATTTCTAAAAAGATAGCAAAGTATTTTAACACATGCTTCCAAGCTAAAAAGAAATTGACTTAACGTTAACATTGGTAATCAACATTCGCACGGATGTTGACGAAATTATTCGGATAGATCTTTGAGTTGTCTAATACTTTGAACAAGATGTCAGGCGGATGAAAAAAATCGAGATACACTCCTAGCAAATTACTCTGTAACTTATAGCTGCATGCCACCAGATGAGCCAAACTATTTCAAGACATTAAATCTTAGAAAAGTGTACTAAAATTTAAGAAAATAATACATATTCAAGATTCAGGTTATGATTTACAAGTTTTATGCGATTAAAGACTGAATTTGTTGTATTTATCACAATCTTTGCATATTTGTCCTCTTTTGGGTAATGTACGTGGATTGCAAGTGCCGATTGCAATGTGTTTATTACTTTCTTTGTTCAATACACAATATTTTACTTTTAAATAAATTTTAAAAGTTGTCATGAAAATTAACATAAATTGGGAGGCGTGCTGCTTTAAATCTTTATTTTCATCGTTTAACATATTTCTTCTTCCTTCTGTAATGCTTGACTAATCTTTCATATTGAATCGTTTGAAGTGTTATCAAATCTAAATGTCAAAACGATAAATACATGTAATATAACATGTTTACAAGGTTAGCTTTTAAAAAAGCTAGTAGCGACTCGCTTCGTAATTTATTTCTAGGGGCGTGTTTAAATGTAAAAATGACAGTTCTGTTAGCTGAAAAGACTTCAGCGAACATCAAAATAAAAGTGACATATAAAGTTTAGGAAGCCAGTTCTCTCAGTCTCTCAGTTTAACAAAGAGGAATATGAGTATATATGAAGATGTAAACAGATAGAATGAAGTCCCTATGTCTATGTACATTTACTATATGGCCTGTTGACCTTGACCAGAAAAAAATAGATAAGTAGAATTCATAAAAATGTCTCTTTATACGAAATAGATAAATACAGAATCCCTAAAAGAAAGCCCAACACGGCAAAAATTATATTAATATATTAAAATTATATATTAATATGTTATTTAGTATTGGAAATAAGGTGACAGATACAAGTCCTAAAGTAAAACACAAGGTTGTCTATCAAATTCAGCCTGAAAAGCCGTTGGATCTATTAAAAAATAGGATCCCGGAAATTGACCAGTTCAAGAATATGTTTCAGAAAGCCGGGATCATATTAAAAAAATTAAGAGATCCAAGGAATTGAACAGTTCAAGAAATATTGTTTTCAAAAAAAGCTGGGATCGTATATAGGGATCCCGGGATTTGACAAATTCAAGAATATAGTCTTTGATTTTTCCAATTAATTAGGCATATAATTATAAAGTATTGTGATTTGTTAATAAATAGCTCTAAATATATCTATATCCTAAGTTAAATCAATTCAACTTTCATTACATACAATAAAAAAAACTTAACGTTTAATGGCCTTTCATTACGAACAATAATCAACACAAATATAGTTTATTAGTTTTTTTTCCCTTATTATCGTATACGATCCCGGATCCCGGGCGTCCCGGATCCCGGCCAGTAAATACATACACTAAATACCGGAAAGGATAAAATGACCGGAAAAAAATGAAAAAAAAATGCACAGAACCAGATGTCGTTTTATGTTAATTAACCAAACGAAAACTTACTACAGAGTAAACAGGACTGGTAAATCGCTAAATCAAAAGTCAGTGTAAATATGATTTTACTGAAAAGAATCCATGAAAACAAACATTTTTAATCATCAATATATCTTTGCGCTCAAAAACAATACTTGCTGCTTTTTAAAAATGGCGTGAAAATTGAAGGTTTTCTGACGCTATATAAGATCAAATTTGATTGGCTAAATAATTTTGGATCCTAGCCCTGATAGATAAATTTTGTAGAAAGCTGGAAGCTAAGCTTCGATTAAATTTTTGGATTGATTCGGAGTTTTAGGTTGTTTCTCAGTAAAATCCTATCGTAATACCGGCTCGCCGTGGCGAGCCGGCAAAACACGTTGATTCTTTATTTAAAAGGTGACCTTCATTATAAAGCTCTTAGTATAAACATGATAGGTCGTGTTTATAAATAGAATGATGACCGTAATATTGTGAAACTCCGAAAATCTATTTATAGAAGTAGTTTTAGATTAACGAAACAGTCATTCGTGTCGCGCTAAATAACGAACCGGAGAATTTTGCAGGAAATGAAATGCAAACATTTTCAAACAATTAATTGCACTCTTTATAAATCTATAGAAAACATTTAAGTAAGCCATTTTTACGAATTGTTATATCATATTATTGTCTTTTTCAAGGGTTCTTTCCGGTTTTCTTTTTTACGGCCCTGATTGCACTTATGACATTGTTACTGTGAATATTTAAATAGACCTAGTTCATAATTTTAAATGTCGCTTTTATTTTGATGTTGTGCGACAGTTAACAGGTCTAGCAGTAGTATACTTAAAAACCTATTCGCTGTTCAAGTCCCTTTAAGTAAAATCGACGCCGAATTCCTGAATTTTTTGCATAACAAAAGCTATTTTTTGCAGCAAATAAAAAAATCTTTCAAAACTTGACTCCAAATAAATCAGTATCTCATGTCCTTCTAAGCACATGGCCTCCATTATTTTTTGTAAAAAAGTAGTGCAAGAAAACAATCATCATTTATAGCCTTATGAACTACAATTAAAATGAAAAACACAATCAAACTTTAAAATCTAACCTTTTTATGTGTAACAGTGAAGTGTGTCTGTTTGTCATGTACACAAGAAATAGGTAAATGATGTTTATTTTCACACGCCCGGCAAACTGTCGCTCCACTTCAAAATTGTGGTGTACGGTAAAACGAGCGAACGGCATTTCCGAGATAGAGCGGAAGGCCGATTTTAACGCCTAATTGTAAGTATTGTTTATGTGTTTGTCTTGTTATTCATTTAAGTTGTATTTTTTCGAAAAACGGAAAATGTGGTTCCGTGTAGGATTGATTTAGGCTTCCAATTATCTTAGCTGTTACAAAAAGAAAATTATATTAAGCCCGGGAGAACTTTTCTCCCTGACGAAGCGAACGATGATTTGTAGAATATTGAACTTCCCAACCATAGAAATGCCATACCTTTCGGATTTCTTGAAAAAGTGTATTAGTAAATTATCGACCCGTAATAAGAACTTGTCCTTCGTGCAAAAATAAATTACTCCTGAAGGATTTCTTAAATTTGTAAACCGATATTTTTCGTCAGTAGTGGAGCGAAAGGGCAAGAGATGGAGCAAAAGGTTCGATGTTGAGCGCAAGGCGATATTAATTTGACGTATTAGGAGGAGCGTAGTCTATGATTTTTTTACATATAAAAGCTATAGAAGTTAAAATAGACGTAATCAAGTGTTCAGACCGATATATATACCTTTTGAAGACAACTAATAAAGTGTGATATCCTTTCAACGACTATAGCGTAATAAATGTAATCGCGAAGGTGTCACCTATGGCTTCCGTGTAGATTTCTTTATTTATGTTCGAATTTTGGATGAGGCCCGACCATTGAATCATACACATGTATGCATGGCATAATACAGGATGCCACTTATTCGAGGTCAATCATGATTTTTGACACGGTTATGTACATTTAAAAACGTGTGTCCGTGCAAATGCGACAAAATCGAATATTTTTAGCTCTACCGCGAACAAATGTTTCCGAGCAGGTACGTGTAACTCGATTGTTCATGCCAAAATGTTATGTTTTTCGAAAGTTAGATATTCAAGGTGCAGAACAGAAACAAAATTATGCAATGCATGGAACACATTAAATTAAATGGATCACTACTACCAAATTCAGTTCACAATGACTTTCTGTCACGTTTTCATGAATTTGTAAGGTGGGGAATCGCTATGAAAATGGTTGACAAGGTGTCAGTCGTTATAAGGATATAACACGTGTTCCAGTTATGTTTCAAGATACTTCCTCCCTTATTTAGCATTGTTGTTTAGTTTATTATTTTCCTCTCAAAGTGAGGCAGAACTCAGTCGGTGTACGGACTAAAATTATCAATAATATAATATACCTAGTTATAGTAAAAATTTCTATTTACACTTTCAGACGAAAATAATAAACTAAACAACAATGCTAAATAAGGGAGGAAGTATCTTGAAACATAACTGAACACGTGTTATATCCTTATAACGACTGACACCTTGTCAACCATTTTCATAGCGATTCCCCACCTTACAAATTCATGAAAACGTGGCTTATTTGTGTTTTTGCTCAGAACAGGTACGTTAGAGCTATTAATTACAGAAAGTCATTGTGAACTGAATTTGGTAGTAGTGATCCATTTAATTTAATGTGTTCCATGCATTGCATAATTTTGTTTCTGTTCTGCACCTTGAATATCTAACTTTTCGAAAAACATAACATTTTGGCGTAAACAATCGAGTTACACGTACCTGCTCGGAAACATTTGTTCGCGGTAGAACTAAAAATATTCGACTTTGTCGCATTTGCACGGACACACGTTTTTAAATTTACATAACCGTGTCAAAAATCATGATTGACCTCGAATAAGTGGCATCCTGTATTATGCCATGCATACATGTGTATGATTCAATGGTCGGGCCTCATCCAAATTTCGAACATAAATAATGGAATCTACACGGCAGCCATAGGTGACACCTTCGCGATTACATTTATTACGCTATAGTCGTTGAAAGGATATCACACTTTATTAGTTCTCTTTAAAAGGTATATATATCTCGGTCTTAACACTTGATCATGTCTATCTTAACTTCTATAGCTTTTATTTATAAAAATCATTGACTACGCTCCTCCTAATACGTCAAATTAATATCGCCTTGCGCTCAACATCGAACCTTTTGCTCCATCTCTCGCCCTTTCGCTCCACTACTTTCGAAAAATATCGATTTACAAATTTAAGAAATCCTTCAGGAGTAATTTATTTTGCACGAAGGACAAGTTCTTATTACGGGTTGATCATTTACTAATACACTTTTTCAAGAAATCCGAAAGGTATGGCATTTCTATGGTTGGGAAGTTCAATTTTCTACAAATCATCGTTCGCTTCGTCAGGGAGAAAAGTTCTCCCGGGCTTAATATAATTTTCTTTTTGTAACAGCTTAGATCATTGGAAGCCTAAATCAATCCTACACGGAACCACATTTTCCGTTTTTCGAAAAAATACAACTTAAATAAATAACAAGACAAAACATAAACAATACTTACAATTAGGCGTTTAAATCGGCCTTCCGCTCTATCTCGGAAATGCCGTTCGCTCGTTTTACCGTACACCACAATTTTGAAGTGGAGCGACAGTTTGCCGGGCGTGTTTCATGGTACTACTTTTTTACACATGTCATGGTGGTCATGTCTTTTCAAGGTCAGATAAACTACTTTCCTAAGATTTATGTTTTTTTTTAAAAGTTTTTTGTATTTTCTGCAAAAAATAGCTTTTGTTGGCACTAAAATAGACTTTAAACTGGATTTTGCCATTCATGAAATGTGCATAAAACTTTGCAACAGAATGTTTTTGATCTTCAGAAATGTAGCCCATTCAAGGTAAATTTTCTTATTGTTATCATTTTTATTTTTGTTTAAAAAAGCCTTTAAAACATAGAACTGGAAGTGTACTTGCAAATGGCTCATCATATAACAATGTGTGCTTTGTTGTTATATGAATTTCGGCCTACTTTCACTTTGGACAGACTTTGTGAAAACAAACATGGCTGACAAAGCGGAATCACCTTAAATTTAAGCTAAGCATCTGCTTGTAACAGAGAAACGCATAAAAGAAACAAAATATGTCACATGTTTCAAAAATGATTTCACAAGCATAACATGATCAAGCCTGGGCCCATGCAAAATGCGTGTATTTAGATGATGCATTAGTCTCAAGACAAAGCCTCATTCACTGACATCTGACTTGGAAACCAGTGCATGTATGGGAGGATAGGGTTGTTTGACAGTAATAAAAACCCTTTAGTGAAGCAAAATTAAATCTAAGCTATTATATAAGTGTTATTGGTTTTAAATGTCTAATGACAATATTAATCATCCTACTTAATATTGCCTGAATTTCAATATCGCAATGAGTGAATTGCATTGGGCAACTCTGAGGAGTAAGAGTAAACTAATTAGAAATTTCTCAGGTGTTTAGTCAAGTTTAAAAACCCTGTTGAAAGAAATACTTGCATATAGTGCTGTGCAAATATAAGGAATCTGAGTAGCCACTCTATATGCTTGCATAGAGTGCCAGATAAAATACTTGAAAGCTCTATATTTAGCAGATAGGGCAGGGAAGAGTGCAGTGTTCGCTGCGTAAACCCTAAATGGTTCAAAGGGACTTTCTCGAATTTTTATCTCTTACATTCTTGTCTCTTATGTTCAACTGCCTTAAAATATTCAGTACTATCTTTAATATTACATGTACTTCTATATTACTACTAGATTGGCCTATAGAAAAATGCCCGCCATCTTTGATTTTCGGCCATATTGGATTGTTTTGTGGGTTTTTTTAAAATTCTGTTTTGGTGTCTAATTTGGTTTTACCTTAAATGCTTTGTGACAAATTTCAGACTTTTCCTATCTTTAAAAGTTTAATTTGATATATCATCAATTTATGATAAAGAAATTTGGCGGTTCCTATATTGGCCTTAAGAAAATGTCCGCCATCTTGGATTTTTTTCGGCCACATCGGATTGGGTTTTTTTTTAAAATTCTGTTTTAGTGTCTAATTTGTTTTTATCTAAATATGCTTTGTGACAAATTTCTGGCATTTCCTTTCTTTAAAAGTTTAATTTGATATAACATCCATTTATGATAAAGAAATTCGGCAGCCATTTTTGTGGTCACTTTAAATGGCCATTTCAATTGTCAAGATCAAGTTTTTCAGTTTGGTGTCCACCTTTATCGGATTCAGCATACCTTAAATAGGTAAAATACACCAAGATGCCACTTGTACTACAAAATGCCTCTAGCATCTTATAGAGGGCCAAATTCTTAAAATCAGTCCTGTCTATTTACCTCTCATTTAATTTCTATAAAATGCTGAAAACAGGTTTGAATAAATGCATGCATACAACAAATTATTCGGTACTTAACATGCACTGTTCAACACAAAATGATATATGAATGTGCTGGTAACACATGTAAATATTTTATGTTGTGAAATGTGCTTGTTAACCTCTTTTTGATTCTATCAAAATATTAAATAACACATGTATTACCATCAGTAAAAGACATCGTGCATGAAGAAAAGATAGTTGTTACTGTATAACTTAGCAATGTAACATTGATCTAGATATTGTCTTTATATCGCTTCACAAAACTTGAATTTGAATGACACATTTCCGTTAAGAGATAACTGCCAACATGACAATGGAGTTTTAATTGTGTATTATTCGCAATTTGCACTGTTCCCACAAACATAGAAGCAAATATAGGGAGAAGAACTGCGGGATAAATGAATAAGTTGATTTGATTACTTAGTACTGAAATGTTGATCAGAGCTAATTAATAATCGTCTGACGATGTTTTTATATCTTATTTTGTTTCATATTTCGCTTGTAACATATACATTTATTAATGAATATGACATGTTATTATCATGCAAATTGTGATTGGCCAGCTATACTTGATAAAACTGGTACGTTAGTCCGACAAGGGAATCTGAAAACTAATACTGGATTATCGGTAATAGGGCCGCAACGAGACAACTTACAATATCAAATGTGCAAAACTGTTTTTTTGTTCAAACTTCAAATGGTTATGATTGGAAACAGAAAAGTGCGACACACAATCATGATTCTGAAAAGACATAAACCTACGTAAAAAGTACCGGGTATATATACCAGTGATGCTTTGCGTGATAATAATTTACCATTCTGATTAAAAAAGGCACAATATTAGATAAAATATCATGTACCAGGTATTTGTTAACAGATGGTGTATCAACTGAGGACTAATCGAATCAATATAATAACTTTGTAAATACGCAGTTCAGCAGTGTAAAACATCAACCTATTTTCGTTTTCGACGAAACAAAATGTCAAAAGTGCAAGAAAATATCATTTGACCCGCTGGCAAATAGTTATCTGTTAAAGGAAATGAGTCATTGAAATTCAGGTCTTCTGTTTTCTGTCTGCATCTTACATAAATGCTGTTAATGTTATACAATAAAGATGAAGAACAATTGCACGAATTTTACATGTGGAAAAAAACTGATTTATTACTTTTAAATATTCAGTTATTACTTTTACATACAATTCAACGCAGTAAGTAGGAAAATACCAACACTAATGCATTGTGATTTCAGTGACTCTAATCTAATAAATACAAGTTAAATGTTGATGCTGCACATCAAAGACGCCGCAAAATGATGTGAACAGGCACAGGTAATGTTAAATCAGCAAATTGCTCTCTGCAGTTGAATATCCGAAGCAGTTATATCAATATCCCTGATTCAGTATATACAGTATAGAAATAATGCATGCTAAATTAACATAACCTAAGAAAATAAGATTTGAAACATGTTTCATAACTTATATTAAAATTTGATAACAACAACAAAAAAACAAAACAAAAAAAAAAGTTTTTAATACATTATATCAATTTCGTAGACCCGATCTTATTTCCGCTTTACACGGCCATTTGGGATATTTTCGTACAAATGTATTTTCGGCTCAAACTGCACTTTTTTAGATGTTTATGTTTTATTCTGAAATTTTGATTTGCTGTAAAATCATTCAAAGAATACATAAATATATGATTAACATAATTGTTTAAACAGATAAATGCGCTATTTCAAAAATAAATCTTATTTTCGAACTTGTTTTCGCGAAAATAGCTTATTTTCGGTATCCAGCACGTTTGGTTTAAACACCTAAAAGGGCATTAGGGTTAAAAAGATACCAAAATCCACCTAGCATACAGTGTCGACTGACCGAGGCATAATTAAATGATTGCAGGCCTATACTAAATTTAAGATTTTCAATTCAACCCGTTTTTATTATTTTCAAAATGCAAGTTTACACTTATCCGTGTTTGTTGTAAAACATATTCTATATATCGTCGATAGAATGACCACTAAATAAAGATTGAAAATGCATTACGGTAATTGAAGGACTTACTCTGATTATCCTGATTTCGTCAACCGCAACTTTTCGGCTCTTTCTGTTGATATTGATAATAGACGAGGATATCCCGCTCGTAATTTCCTGCTGGCTCATTGGTACGTTATTTTATTGGTAAATTATAAAAAAAAGATAAAAAAAAAGAATGTGATATTTAACCATGGAAGAATAACTTTTGTTGAACATGTTTTAATTCCGTGACGCTCGGGAACATGTTGATCATCAGAAAAGCTATTTTTATCCGAAATCTGAGAACTGTGTAGATTTTAAGAACAAACAAGAGCTGTCCGTAAGACAGCGCGCTCGACTTTTTTATTGCTTGCCAATAAAAAAAGTTTTTGCAGTAAAAGGCAATACAAGAATCTCTGTATTTTTAAAGTGAACTAGTTGTTTGATACCCTTGAATATTACAGCAATGTTTATATGACATAATTTATGGTAAAGTGAACAAGTGGATAGGAATGAATTTTTTTAGATTTTTTAAGTTTTTTAGTGCTTGCCTATAATACAAAACATTGACAGTTAAGGGCCATAATTCAAATAAAATCTTTGACAGAATTACCTTCTCCTGGACATGTTTGGGAATCATGATTGTAAACAAGTATTCCAACTTTCAAATTAATATCTCAAACAGTTCAGTCAAAAAGTGGACTGGTACTAAAAACTTAACCAAGATTCTAAGTCGATAAAAGGCCTTAATTTTTAAAACAAATCCTTGACAGAGTTACCTTCTCTTGCGTACAGATGGGGTAATGATGTGAAATAGCATTAAAAGTTTCAAAGCAATATCTCAAAGGGTTAAGGCAATAAGTGGATTTTACCCATATTCAATGTATTTTCTAAGTCAAAAAGGGGCATAATTCTGTCAAAAACCTTGACAGAGTTATGTCCTCTTGTCTGTTGATGAAGGTCGTGATGGTAAACAAGTATGGTCAGTTTCAAAGCAATACCTCCAATGGTTTTGAAATAAAGTGAGGTGGTACAAAAAACTTAACCAAGCTCAATACACTTTCTAAGTCAAAAAAGGGCCATAATTCTGTCAAAAACCTTGACAGAGTTATGTACTCTTGTCTGTAGATGGAGGTTATGATGGTGAACAAGTATGGTAAGTTTCAAAGCCATACTTGTAATACTTCTGAAATAAAGTGGGGTGGTACGAAAAACTTAACCAAGGTGTGACGCCAACGCCGACGCTAACGCCGACGCCGACGCCGACGCCGACGCCGACGCCGGGGCGAGTAGGATAGCTCCCCTTTTCATAGAAAAGTCGAGCTAAAAAAGTAAACAAAAACAAGACTAAATTTTTCCCCATTGCTGACTGAACGAATGCAAATCTACTAGACGCCGCGTGCACGCGGCGTCTAATAATAGTGCTTAAACACAAATTCGACTTTGAACTCAAAACCGTTCCGATCCGCTATGCAGTATTTTCACCAAAATAAACATAGAGATTGACTTTACGGTCACATTGGTAATTAACATCCGCACTGATGTTGACGAAATAATTAGGATAGATCAATGATTTGTCTTATACAAGAAAGATAAAATTGATTGATCCCTTGAACAAGATGTCGAACGGATCTAGAAATCGAGATAAACTTCTAGCAAATTACTCCGTGACTTAAAGCTGTATGACATTAAATGAGCTAAACTATTTCAAGAAATTAAATTGAAGAAAACTGTACTAATATTTTAAGTAAAGAATTCATATTCAAGATTCAAATTAGGATTTACATGTTATATGCTGAAAGACTGAATTTGCTATATTTATCACAATCTTTGCATATTTGTCCTCTTTTTGGTAATTTACATGGATCGCAAGTGTCAATTGCAATGTGTAAATTATTTTCTTTGTCCACTTTACAATATTTTATTTTTAAATACATTTCGAAAATTGTCATGAAAGTTAACATGAATCTGGAGGCGTGCTGCTTTAAATCTTTATTTTCCTTGTTTAACAAATTTAAAAATAATAGGTGGTGTTTATGTAAATTACGATGCGCGGTTTAATATACCTCATATACATCATTGTGTCGCCTTGAAAAAGGCGACATATAGGGATTACTTTTGTCGGCGGTGTCGTTGTCGGCGTCGTTGTCGTTGTCGGTGTCGGCGTCGTTGTCGGTGTCGGCGTCCCCTTAAACTTGTCCGGAGCATAAGTCAGTCATTATAAGTCGGATTGACTTCAAACTTGGTATGCATGCTTCTTACAATGACCCGAAGTGCAGTGCACAAGAACCGGTACTCTGCACTTCTTATTTTTTGAGTTATTGCCCTTTGTTAATTTTCATACTTAATTTTTGTCCTGGCCATTTCTCCTTAAGTACAAAAGCTATGGACATGAAAGTTCATAGGATGATAGATCTCATTAAGAAGAAGTGCAGTGCGCAATAACTGGTACTCTGCGCTTCTTATTTTTTGAGTTATTGCCCTTTGTTAATTTTCATACTTTATTTTTGTCCAGGCCATTTCTCCTAAAGTATAAAAGCTATGGACATGAAACTTCATAGGATGATAGATCTCATTAAGAAGAAGTGCAGTGCCCAAGAACTGGTACTCTGCATTTCTTATTTTTTGAGTTATTGCCCTTTTTAATTTTCAAACTTTATTTTTGTCCAGGCCATTTCACATAAATTATAAAAGCTTTAGACTTGAAACTTAATAGGATGATAGATCTTATTGATAAGAAGTGCAGTGTACAGAAACTGTTGCTCTGCATTTCTTATTTTTTGATTTTTTTCCCTTTGTTGATTTTCAAATTTCATTTTTGTCCTGGCCATTTCTCCTAAACTATATTGTTCACAAGGCGACACATCCGACTCGCGGAGTTCTAGTTTACATTTACCAACTACTTGTAAACCTTGTTTAAACGTAGTCCGATAGTATTCATAATACATCGATATTTTAAATCACTCATACCATTTTGATTTGGGTGGGTAACATTTGGTGATTAGTTAAGGCCGCGCAAATCATTTATAAAGGTGTGCCTTTCAATATCTGAACAAGTTTTTTTCTTCAAAATAAAAAAGCATCCGAATGCGAGAGGTCTTTTGCAGCTGTGATAGATTTGTTTAATTGTTCTAATGGCGGGGCATTAAGAAGAATTGCATTTGTGAACAATTACAGCATATCGGCTATTTCCGTCTGTTTCCGGATCAGCTCTAATAAGGAATAATCGACAAGTTGTTCCGAAGTTAAAGGAGCAGAAAAATTTGATACACGATTCACTCGGTCATATGGTAGTGCATGGTGATATTGTGTTTACTTTTTCTATTTTTCGAAACATGAAATAGAAAATTGCTAATTCAATTAATACAGTTAAAAATGAATCCCCTTTCGTAGTGATAAATGTTAAGTAAAATATTGTCCGAATTTTCCTTTCACCGATTATTCACCTCATTATGTTAAGTTTTCGTTTAAGTAAAGTCATTTTTTGCAGTGGAGCATGCGCAGCATTTTTGTAGAGTGGTTCTGATGATTTTATGCTTCAAATAAGATTCATTTACTTAAATTTGACACGCAAAATGACCTCTCCAATAGTGAACATAAATTATGCTCCATTCATATATTTGCCCATTCCAATGGTACATATTTTTTCCCAATTTTAAACTTTTTTTTCAAACTTTTCTCAATATGCTTCCAGAAAATATTATCAATCAAACCATGTCTGCAGCATTATCAATTTTGCCGTTTTGGGAATTCTTCAGGGATTCATATTTTCTCTTTTTAAAGAAATATTCTCTTAACATTGTGTATAGAACGGCTATAAATAAATCGATCTATACCCATTAATAAATTCATACTTTTAAAATCGATAGTTGTACATTGCTGCAATATAGACCGAAATATGCTTTACGTAATAAAAGTTGTGCGCTTTGATTTATGCCTACTCAATATATCAAATCGAATCAATTGAAAATATTGATTTTATTGATAAGCAGCCTTATTCAAGACAAGATACGGAACATGGTTGAACAATTAGACATTGTATGAAATTCAGGGGTCAGGTTTGGGGTGGGAGATGGTGTTTCACGTAGGAAAATGTGGTCTATTTTTAAAAGTTGATATTTATAAAGAATTACAATACTAGACACTTGCAATGGCAGTATATTAATAGCACATTGGTTTTTGGGTAACAGTAAAAAATTTCATCCCGAGGAAAATACTGTAACAGTTACCAGTTGCGTTAGCTGAGATAACTGTATTTTAACGAGATATTTTTTTTTTACTTTAGTCACAAACCTCTGTGTTACTTATTTTATATCCCTGAACAAATACTTCAATGCTATGAAAATGTCAACTACCAAATCGAACCAAGAGTAACAATAAATCAGCTGTCATTACTTTGCAAGATCAAAGTTATTTTTATATTTGCTCTTCCCTGGTGATGTAGTTAATCTAAGTCACATATATAACAAACACAAGTGTAAGATTGAATATGTCTTACATCTAACCGATGCCAGACGTTTTAATCAGGTTTAACTAAACACATTGAACTGTTAAACAAAATACAAAAAATGTGACATAAAGTTGGATAAAACAAAGTCCAGAACAGTCCAACCAAAGCAGCAGGGAAGAGCAGTTACCAAAAGAATGCAAAACAAATTAGTAATGATTACTAATAAAATTGTGGACATGACTGTAACTTCAAGAGAACTTCAAGTATTACAATACAAAAGTAAATTCATAATGATATATAGATACGTAATACAGGTCACACTTGAAGGTCAAAATTGACTTAAATTTAAACATGTATTTGAATATTTCTGAAAATAGCACAGGTGTGTGCTTGAAACTTACAAGATATATGAGGTGTCACAAGTAAGATATGCGGGTCAAGTTTCATAACTCTGTATTGCTTTTTGGCAAAGTTGTGCCCCTTTTTTAGTCTACAAATTTACATACAAATTAATACTAGACAATATGTCGTGTCCGCTCTATAAATTCTATACTTATGGAAGGATATTCTTCAAACTTGACTCAAATGTTCACCTTAACTGGGCAATGTGCAGAACCTATGTTACCTTTGTGCCAGCTTAAGGTCAAGGCCACACTTGTAGGTCAAAATGTTCTGAAATTTTAACATGTTTTTGAATATTTCTAAAACTAGAACCGATAATCATTTGAGACTTCAAAAATATTCAAAGTGTCACAAGTAAGATATGCAAGTCAAGTTTCATAACTAAAAAAGTGTGGGGGGGGGGGGGTAACTTTGTATTGTATTTTGACAAAGTTAAGTTCATTTTTATGTCTTTAAATATATTTACTATTATATTTCTTAAACCAGAACAGATACTTACTTGAAACTTAACATTTATATGTATGGTTGGTTACAAGCAAGCTCACATGACGAAAATTCTACAATTTCATTGAATTATGACACAAGTTATGCCCCTTTTCGGCTTAGAAAATGTTCTGATATAATCATTAATTCTTAAATGTTTCTGAAACTATATAATATATTAATACATAAATGTTTCTGAAACTATAATTATAATATATGAAGGGTCACAAGTAAGCTCAGTATGCACTCCACTCTTAATTACATTTTGACATAATTATGCTATTTTCTTAATTTTACTGCTTTTGTTTGTTTTAGTACATTGGGAAAATGAAAGGTTATTTGTAACTGTTTCACACATGATTCGACAATATACAGGGGATGTTCGAAATGTATTGCTTATTTCTATCTGGAGACTTCAAATTTCAAGTTAGCTCAAAACTGTTCATTTAATCCCCTCGAAAAACTCCACGTGGCTAGAAATGCAAAGTTTCAGCCGATGTATCCACTTCTTAAAGGCGTCACGGTACGCTGATTTGGGCACAGTAATAAGGTACTGATGAATGCCTGTCGGGACTTGTACTTCCGCCCAGCAAAGAAGGATTTCAATTTCGGAAACAAAAGTAACACATGGTCATGTAGATACTTCTTATAATACTTTTTCAGTTTCTTAAGTACTACGTCTTTGTAGTACTTCCGAGTGATACTTTTGCCCTTTTTCACCGGCCCTTTTTTTGCGACTCCTTCACCAGAGAAGAAAATTGCATACAAAACCATCTTTGCACTCAAAAACCGTTTGGCAATTATTGGATGTTTGTTGTGTTTAGTGGCCCAGATTTTGTTGCTAACTTTTCTGACGGGCTCAAAATAATGGACCCAAGTTTCATCACCTGTGACGACATTGGCAAACTTTTTTGTCATATTTTGGAAACATTTGAAGCAGCATTTTGGCCACCTTAACCAGTTGCCTCTTTTGCTCATCAGTCAACAGATGTGGCACCCATCTAGCAGAAATCTTTCTGATTTTCAAATGCTTCTTCAAAATAAAGTGAACCGTTGATAGTGATATGCCTTCCTTTCGTGCAATATCCATAGGAACTCTGGAACAGGACCGCATATTGCGGCGCATAAATCCGAATCCGTACCAGCTTTACATATTGTTTGTCCGACCTTTGAATATCTTTTATATTATACGAGTGGATGGTCTTTAATTATCTTATCTCAATTTAATATAATCTGCTAATTTAAAAATCAGTCAAATTTACGGTATATTGAAAAAAGAAAAGGAGTGACATCCGCCATTTGCCGCAACGTTCTCTTTATGTCACTCAATACATGGGAAACTTTCACATTTCCTAATAAGGAATACCAGATGAGTGCCTTAAATACTTATCTATGGATCATGTTTTAATATTCCTTTTTTTCAGTTAGGCAAAATCTATTAGACCATATTACTAAAGTGTCTGTTTTCTCCATGTAAACAAATCATAACACGAATACGCCCGTTATAATGCCGCCTATACATGTCAAACACTAGTGCATGTCAACCCGTGTAAACAATAAACCGTTACGATACCTGATAGTTGACAACGATAACGGGAACAAAATTCTGAAAAAAATAGTAATCAAGTGTAGCCAAAGGGGGAAAACTCATGCCGAACGTTGCGGCAAATGGCGGATGTCACTCCTTGTCTTTTTTTATAATACCGTAAAATTTGACCAGTTTTAAAAGTAACAGATTGGGTTCAAGTGATAATATATTGTTTGAGGCCATATGCTCGGATAATACTTAAAGATATTTAGATGTAGCAGAAACGTTTTTACGAAAATATGCGCCGCAATTTGCGGTCCCGTTCTCGAGTTCCTATGGTATTTAAATGTTACACTTAGTCTAACATGTACATTTTATATACCGTTGTGTAGGTATTGAATTACCCTTTACAGGTATGTATTGGATTTTATCGTGTCCCACGTGGATCACGAGATAGAGGACAATAAGCAATTGTTATCGAACAGCCCTCGTATATTTATACTATGACCTGTACAATTTGTCTTTTTTCACCTGAGATAATTTTTTTATGTATATGTATTTGTGCCACTAAAGTTATTCCCTTAACCACTTTTCCAAGTCGTCTTCTTTCAAGGACATTGGTGGGGGTATGACTCATATTCAGCGATAGTTCTAGTTCAGGAAAAGATAGTTTAGGTGAAGTGCACACTATTAAGAATATAGAAGGTTGGCACCTGTTTATTCGAAATTTATACCTGCAAGCGCAATATATTAGATATTGAATATTGAACATAATATTCCCTGAATCATCTTGTGTTTGCTGTAAAAACAATAAAACAATGTTTTAATCTTCAAATATTCTATATATCAAAATTTATACTTGTTATAAGCATTGCATTATGCTTTTTGCAAAAAAAAACTTTTCGTATTTGTATAATACTGAAGGGCTAAGAGAAAAATACATCTTATAATCAAAATATTATAGATGAAGATTTAGATGAATTAGTATCTCGGAATGGTATTATTAAAAGTAATATTAACATATCTGTAATTAAACTATTTACTGTCCATGTACACGCATTTTACTTTATGCATACTGGTAAAAGGGAGATAACCACAACAATAATTGCTTAGTACATACAACGGTTATGCCATCTTGGCAATAATAATATATTGCATTGTTTAAAAAATATATTTCTATTTTGATTTACATGTATACGTAGCGTGCCAGCTGAAATATGAAATGATCATAATCTAGTTGTACTTGTTAATTATATGTGAACACATTTTTGTTGAATAAAATATATAATTTATTAAGTTATCAAGTCTTGTTTACGTTTGATTAAATAATGATAGATGCGTGTATTGGCATGTGACATTTAAGTGAAATATATTATGCTTGTGAAAGACTGCTGTTGATAGGAAAGACATGTTTGTTAAATAACATGTTTGTAAAGAGTTAATGACACACAAACTTATGTTAAAGTTTTCTTGTTTCTAAATTTTCTATGAAGGAACAGTCATAGAAAATAAAATATGAATTATGTGTTATAAAAAATCTTGAAACTTGAGGCCTTATTATCCCCCGCCAATAGGCGGCGGGGGATATAGAAATAGTCTTCGTCCGTCCATCCGTCCGTCCGTCCTTCCGTCCGACATTTTTGTCCGGAGCATATCTCAAAAAGTATTTGAAACTTCATATGGCTAGACCTCATTGAGGAGGAGTGCAGTGCACAAGAATGATAACTCTACCCTGAATAATTTTTGAGTTATTTCCCTTTGTTATTTTTCAAAATTAATTTTTGTCCAGAGCATAACTCAAAACGCCTTTTAGATATCAACATGAAACTTCATAGGTGCATACATCTCACTCAGGAGGTGTGCAATGCACAAGAATGATAACTCTACCTTTCATGATTTTTAAGTTATTGCCCTTTGTTATTTTTCATACTGTTTTGTCCGGAGCTTATCTCAAAAAGTACTACTGAGGAGGAGTGCAGCACACAAGAATGATAACCTTCCCTGCATTATTTTTCAGTTATTGCCCTTTGTTATTTTCAGCCATCAGTCACATAGGTTTCAAATCTGTAATCACTTCAGCCATCAGTTTTCATTACCAAAAGACCTCTTAAAATTGAATTATTCTGCTCTACTACATATACATTCTTCCAATGAGCAAACACATTCGGCGGGGGATGGCCATGTTGACATGGCTCTTGTTTAAATTAAAATATTATAGAAGCATAAATTTTCAAAATCTAGAAATTTAAGGGTTCATACATTTCAACGTTAAGTTTATATATTTTAAGTAACAAACGGAAACAATTTTGTAGGAGACTTGTGATTTTAATGACTCCATGAGGACGATGTCCTCAAGGTGAGCTTTTGTGATGGCCCATTGTCCGTGCGTGCGTGCGTCAACAATTTCTTTAAACAACATCTTCTTCTAAACCACTTGGCTAAATTTGCTGAAACTTTGCAGGGATGTTCCTTGCATGAAGCTCTACCAAAGTTGTTCAAAGAATTAAATTACATGAAGAACTCTGGTTGCCAGGGCAATCAAAAGTTATTTTGACAAAAAATCTTTTTGTTAAAAACGGAAAGGGCTAAAGCTTAGATATTTTGCACGAAACATCTTCTAGTGGATGTTTGTTCAAATAAAAGCTTTGTGGTCAAAATTGACCCGCCCAAGAGGGTCATTGATTTTCCTTTATATGTATATAGTAAAAACTTAAAAAAATCTTCTAGTGAAAATCCAAAAGAGGTAGAGCTTAGATATTTGGCATGAAACATCTTCTAGTAGATGTCTACCCAGTTTGTTCTAATAAAAACCCTAGGGTCAAAATTGGCCCGACCCAGGGGTCATTGATTCTCCTTATATTTATATAGTAACAACTAAAAAAAATCTTCTTGTGAAAATTCAAAAGAGGTAGGGCTGCTTAGATATTTGGCCTGAAATATCTTCTAGTGGATTTATACATAGTTTGTTCAAATAAAAGCCCTAGGGTCAAAAATAGCCCCGCCCAAGTGGACATTGATTTTCCATATATATACATGTATATAGTTAAAACTTAAAAAACCTTCTTGTGAAAATACAAAAGAGGTAGAGCATAGATGTTTGGCATGAAACATTTTCTAGTATATGTCTACCATGTCTGTTGAAATAAAATCCCTAGGGTCAAAATTAGCCCCACCCCAGGGGGCCATTAATTTTCCTTATATGTACCTTAAATCCGGTATTTTTCGCAATGTTTTAATTTTCGCTATTTCTTCTTGAGTGAAAAGGGGCTCAACTTTGACATTTTGACCTATTTCTCAGGTGAGCGATCCAGGGCCCTCTGGGCCCATTTTGTTTGCTACTAGTACCACTGAGACATTGTAATTTCACATCTGCAAGTACAGCAATAACTGTCAATTATTTTGATAAATAATTAGGGGAGAAGTACTAAGAACTGGATACTTATTTAGCAAAATTTTAAAATTAGACAGCTTCTTCATTGCAAGTACAAAAATTCTTAAATTTACAGAAACGACAAAAGATGGTGTCACAAATATATGGCAGTTTTGGGTAAAATTATAACAGCAATAACATAAAAGTTTGAACATGTACTCGAGCCTCCCTTTTAAAATTGCCAAACATGCTTAAATTTTACGGAGAAAGTATGCAGTATAATTGACAAATGAATATCAATTTATCAAAGCATTTACGGTGCAATTATAGACAGTTTATTGTGCTAGATACTGCCTTTATATACATGTATATATGAACATTGCTTTTGAACTAGCTTATAGGACTGTATCATATTTAACAATCGTTGGCCAGTGATGTGTATTATGATAGTGATTGATTTGTATGAATTTCAGCAATTTAGTAGAAGGTTTCCATATTGACTGTCATTTTTAATGCTTACCTTTAAGAAATTATAATAATTATTGTAAATCAAAACGAGGCGGGAGTTGAAAAACTACAACATTGGCCAAGCAGAGGATGTCCTAAGTCGTCTTGATTCTATTGATATTGTGTCAATACGTTTGACATGAATTACCTATTGCACATGCTTAAAATCGGGGAATTAGTAACTGTTATCTTTATCATTACAAGTTTGTTGTATTTAGGCCTTCAGTATGATTATAAGCAATATTCATATGATTATTTACGGATGAAAGTTATTGACAAGCTTAATTTGTTAAGAAAAACAAGCATTTTCTTGTTTTGTTTAGTTTTCAACTCAAATGTAAAGTGTCGTTCCAATGCACCTACGATGCATTTAGACCAGATTATTCCTTTAGATATTGTGCAAGTGGTTGTAAATAGACTGTTACCTAGGCATATCGCTAAGCGATTTATAGCTCGACTTTTTCGAAGAAGAAATTCGAGCTATTGCAATAGTGAAGTCTGCGTCACATTACACTCCGATTAGGTTTACGATGGGGTATCGATGTCTGAACGGGCTGAAATTGCCAAATTTTTAAAGGTATCTGGCCGTTGACCCTCCTCCCTTACGGCAGGTAAAGAGCCAAGCAGTACACCAAACAATCTTCTCCTTCTTCTTCACCTATCTAAGTGTTTAAGCACTCATACACGGGACTTTGCTTCAAAGTCTAGTCCTAAAGATTCCTATTAATCTCAGTTGGCCATCCCGGGAATCGAACCCACAATATCCAGATTATAAGTCTAGCGATTTAACCGACACAGCTCTGCACGCTGGATAATGAGAGAATGATGGTGGTTTTATGATTTACCCTGATGACTATGGCAGTAAGCCAACTTGAATATACATATCAGAGCACAGTTCTGCCACCGCATCGTTCTTGGACAGTCTGTCAAGCTGTTTAACAGTAATAATCTCTTTCACTTTCGCAAGGTTCTGATAACTTCTGAACAACAAAAGTGACCTTCACCGTTGTCCAAGAATTGACCACGGGTGGCCTAATTCACACTCAAAAGCTTTACCTGCCTAAGGTCTGTTTAATAACCTTAACGCTATCCTTACGGACACCTTAGGACCATACGTGCAACGTACTGCGTCCATCCGGGCCCTGGTCAGTAACCTGTCGAGACGCGCCTTCGGTGACCGCTTATATACCGCTCGGAAACTGGATGAATATTTGGCGCCCAGGAGGTGAAAATTTTAATCGGTATGTAACCGATAATGAAAGGTGTCCGGCCGGGTATCGGAGGATATTTTACCGTGTCTGATACGGTGAGCTTGCGATGTACCGGATGCCGGAAGAAAATAACTCTGCACTAAAATTCTCCGATTACCTGTACGGTGCCCCACCGGTCACTTGACAACGGAGGGTCACTGGCCGGAGACCTTTAGAAATTTAGCAATTTCAGCCCGTTTAGACATCAGTACCCCATTGTAAACTTAATCGGAGTGTAATGTGACGCAGGCTTAGACGCAACAAACTTTTCGACAAGATGTACAAATAGACCAGACTGAACTTGAAGTTGAATAAATAATGACCTTGACCGTCGAGGTCAAAAGTTTGAATTTTGTTGTTATTTTCCTAAAATTGTCAAATACTTTGTAGTTTATTGATGGACTGTCTTCATTCTTGGATACAACAATTTTGTAGGCATGACCTCACATTAAACTTAATTGATTATGACCTTCACTCATCAATGATCTTGATCTCGAAGGTCAGATTAATGAATTTTGCTTGATTTCCGGTATAAGTGGCTATATGAATGTAATGTTTTAATACTTGAACATAACAATCCTATTTGCAGTACCTTACAGGAGATAAAAATGATTATGACTTACTCATCAATGACCTTGATTTTGAAACTTTGCCAAGTATGAATCTTAAATTGCTTCCTTTTTTGTTAGTCAGGCATTAGTTAGGAACACATTAAATAACTTTAGTCTGCTCAAAATATCACAAAAGTAAAATTCAGCGGGACAATCAAGAAGTTAATTTATTATTCATAGATTGGGTCAAAACAGAAATGAGCAGATAGCACATATGGTCAAGGTGAAATAATCACACAAAGTTAAGAGTAAAAAAGATAAGGTCGACAGAGTTGTCTTTTTTTGGAAAATAGCAAAAACCTTAAAAAGCACTTGGTTACACACATTTGAAATAGTACAAGTTAAAATATTCTTTTACGACATGACCTTTATCTGAAAGTGACCGTCAAGGTCAAATTATTGAAATTTGCTTAAATTGTCATAAACTTTTTATTGTTTACGGGTTTCATTCATACTCAAACAAATAAACACACATGACAAATCCGACAAGTCGAATTATTCTGATACGACTTTCTGCTGAAATTTATCTTGAAAGTCTGGGTTAATTTATTGAAATTTGTTTAAAATGTCATAATTTTATTATTCATTAATGGATGTGAAGTATTCTCGACAAAGAACACATATGGGACAAACTGACATGATGATTATTTCAAATGTTGCTTTGACATTCAAATGACTTTGACTGTCAATGCCAAATACGAAATTTAAAATCTAAATGTTAAAAAAAAAATGTTTTGAAGGATTACTTTACTATGATATTCGTCCTCTGATGTGATTGACTTGAGAAAACAAGAAAAGACCGCTAGGCTGTGGCTCTTGTTTTAAATAAAATTGTAGGATTAATTCATTGAAATTGTTGGCGCGAAAAAGGTTATTTTTATAAGGTAATTTCCTGACCAATTTAACGGGATGAATAAATGTGTTTCTCCCGTAACTTTTGGCCAGGATAAGAACTAATTCATCATGTTTTATTTACAGGAGATCGAAAAAGAAGAATGTTCAGTTTAATCTGGCAATAAGTGATGAACAAGCGCCATTCAATCCAAATGAAGACCAGGTATTTCTAGTCTTTAAAGACAATGAAGAAAAAAAGTTTGCTCTTCATCCTTTACTCAGGTAATATATACATATTTTACTTTACATGTTTACACATTCGCATTTGAATTTGTAGCGATTTGAAATGAATATATATTTCATTTTATATTCCAATTAATTCTTACCTTTTCTCCTCAGTGCGTATCAATGCAAAGTAAAGCAGCGGCTATAAGTAGTGTTTTGGCTCGACTTTTTTAAATAAAAAAATAACCTGATACCGTCATGTTACCGTTGACGGTTGCCGTTTCTGTCGAAAAATATTGTTTGTCATATTTTTTCAATTCCTCAATGGATTGCCTTTACACATGGACACAACAATCCTTTGGACAAAATCTCTTTGTTGACTGTACTGAATTTGACTTTCACTTATAAATGATATTGATCGTTAAGGTCAAATACTTAAGTGAATTTCGAAACAATTGGCCACATCTTTGTTAACTTATCATAGATTTCATTTTAACCAGGTTTTCCAAAGTTCAATGTCACTGTTATAAAAAAATGGAAAATCTGTTTCAAGTCAATAATTAGAGTTTGGAATAAGATATTTCAATCAAGCTTTGTGTATATCAAGAATTGCTTTTGGGTTCCCTGTAGTCATTAAAAGGTTACCGTTACCAAAATAACCATTGGTTTCCGGCGACTTACTAGATTAAGGAATGAGTTTTTTATTACATTTGTGTATTATTTCTTTTGAAGCGCAGTTTGGATTGCTTTTGCGCCCCGTAGGGTATAAAAAGAAATTTGTTTCCAGGTTGATAAGTAGAATTAGGAGTGAGATAAAGAGTTTGGTATAAAGCAAGCTAAGCCTTATATTTAAACTTCGTTTGGGTCAAGGTCAATGCAATATTAATTCTTCCATCTGCTATGATTACAAAATTCTTGCTTTGTTTCTTCAATTTAAAGTATGTTTTCAACGAAAACCGGGTTATTGTAATGCCGATGGGCGGACGGGCGTCAACTTTTGGTTTCCGCTCAATAACTTTAGTTTGCTCTGGCACCAAACTTGGTGTGTAGGTAGCTTATATCAAGAGTCTGCTTGGGATTGCTACCCAGGTGTCTGTGATCAAGGTTAATGTATTCAGTTTTCTCGTAATAACTTGAGTTTGCTTTGACCTTTTGACACCAAACTTGCTGTGTGCGACTTTGGAATGCCACTTAGATATCTGGGAGCGAGGTCAATGTCATTTGCTTACATTAGAATTTTCAGCTCTTACTCAATAACGTCAGTGCATTATGACCTATTAATTGCTGTCACATCAAAACTTGGTCGTCGAAAACCTGGTTTTCGTCGCATTGCGGCGCTTTTTGTTTTATTTACACTGTACAAAGTTACACTGTTCATTGCACAAGCACAAATTCATCAACTTTGTGTACATTAAAATTCAATTTACTAACTAAGGCTTTTTATGAGCATTCTTTCTGTTACATTATGTGAATAACATTGTGGTCTTAGTTACGTTACCAAAACAAATATAATATTTTTGTCAAACTATAAATTTCTGTGTTATATGATAGTTCAAACTAAAATTAAGAATCAAGTTATGATTCTTTTAGTATCTTAAATAAACAAACTTTATATGAACATCGCTTATTATTTTGTTTTGCTTATCTAACATACATGCAATTCGTGCACAGCAATATTATGTTGTTTCTTTTTCTTCTTACATAATAATTTTAAATGTTATTTTCACCTAGTGACCATGAAGGAATATATAAACTCTCGTGTACTTTGGAGGTACCTTATGATAAAATAACAAACGACAAATATTTGGCATACAATTACGAGTTGGGCAGAAAAGACGGAACCTTTGAGAAAGAGGAACGTGCAAAAGGATGTTTAACGAGAACGTTAACAATTCCGAAGAAAAATAAAGATGGTAAGATTTATATAGAGCTTGAAAATCTCGAAAAACGATAGTCGTAACTGAGAGCTATAGAAGTTTAGCAAGTTAGTTTGTTTTGTAATATTCATTATGTCTAAATTGCGTCAATTTAGAAATAAACACAAATATGTCTTTACGTTTGATCGCAATTTAATGACCCCGTCATGATAATGGAAATGATGCAGTTAGTGCTACCACAATCCGTATGTGCTTGTATGTGATCAACAACCTTTTCTAGCCCATATCTCGGTCATGCATCAAGGCAATTTGAAACACTGTTGATATTAAAAAACCGTTTCTATTAACAGCTATTTGTCCTTTTACTTGAAAAAGTACTCGTATTTTATTGCTATTCTATGTATATTTGAATAACCAACTGACAGTGTCCTGTCATAACTTCTTTATCATATTATCCAGTGTCCTAAAACATATAGTGGGGCATCCTTATCTTTCAAACTCATTTCAAGTTTAACTTATGAGCTAGATATGGTATATGATAAGATGTTTCAATATGAAAAATGGCTAAAAAGGGAAACGTTTCGAAAGAATATTATTATACACAAATTACCAATAATATAATTGGCATTTAGTATTTTCTTATCTTATTAGTTTCAAGCCAGATTGAAGATTCTATTTATATGGGTTATTACTCATTTATATGTACTTACAGATAATTGGTGCCAACACGATGGATTTTTCGAACATAAATCTAAGATGTTTACGACTTTGAAGAACTGGTGGAATGACCCGGTTTTTCAACACATAGAGACATACATGTGGTTATTCTTTCCAGATCTGAAATACAAAGAAAAGAATGGGGTCTCAAATTTCTTAAGTCAACTTATAATGTTGATAAACGGATTGAAAAAAGTATATTTTACTGAAGGTCGTTATTGGAAAGAAGAGGAAGAATGCAAAAGATTTGTGAGTACATTTATGTTTAAGTTCTACTTGATAGCCGACCTAAATGAAACTAAACAATCAAATATACATATCTTTCGGGTAGAGCGCTAAATAAGAGGTTTCATACATCTACAAATCCGCTTTTTGGTATTTATATACTAGTAGATTATTCAGAAAGGAAATACAACATCACATTTTAAATAAACATTTTGTTATTTTACTATACAGATTGACGTTTAATCCTAGAATAAGACATTTTCGCATTGATATCTTCCCTGAATTGCATTTTTTATAGAAGTCTTATATTTGGCAGAAAAGTACTTTTAGATTTTGAGTCTTGATGAGTAGAAATAAACTTTATAGTGGATGACTACGCTTTTAGATTGATTATATTAAACTTGCACTGACGCAAATAAATGTATTTAAGAGCAATTTTTACAAATCCCCCCCAAAAAAACAACAAACAAACAAAACAAAACAAGAGCGCCATTATAGCCTTATATTTCTCACCTAAGTCTAAAGACTTAAAAACTCCTGAGATCTAAAGACATTGAAAGTAATGGACGAAAATCCATCATTCATTTTGTTGAATTCTAGGTCAGCAGATATCACAGTTAAAATCTAATCTGACACTGTGAAAGTAGTAGAAAATTGATACGTGTTGCTCTAATTACTAAAAACTAGGTCGCTAGGTCAAAATCTAGGTCAACTGATATCAAAGTTCAGAGCTTTAGCGCTGTTAACAAAAAGTATATCACTGGGACAAACTTTAAATCTTGGTTAATCTAAGTTTAATTTTGCTTCGGAGACTGTGTTAAAAGTCTAAATTGTATAGCTTAAGCTCTGTTCACTGCTATCTCTTCAAATGTCAAATATGCCCAAATTTCATAGCTGTAGCTGAAAAAAAAGAAAGAAAAAGGTCACATAGTCTTATTTGACCCGCCATATTTCCTGCCAAATATCTAAGCTCTAGTTTACTAGACAATGTTTCATGACAAAAATCTTAGATTTAACTTTTGAATATTTGCAGGATAGAATCTTTATGTATAGATGTAAAAAATATACTCTACGAGACAGAGGGGGCATTATGTAAACAGTCTTGGTAGAGGTCCACAAGAAAATGTTCCTGCCAAAAGTCTAAGACTTAGTACTTCATGGCATGTTAAACGTTGCAAAATTCAATAAATCTGTTTTTTGGTCTATATCCAATATATATTGTATAACTCTAATTTTATATATTCTAAACCACAAAATATATTCAATCCTGCTGAATATTTGTTCATCATAAAAAATATTTGTGTGCGATAATTTTCTATATGTATGTATTATTTAATTTTACCCATGAAATATGGTGCTATATCAGTCAAATATATTTCATATTTTTTAAAAATTAATAAGAAATATAAATATGAAAGTGGGCGGAGTTAAAACTCATATTTATTTTAAGGGATTTCTTTCGCCATTTTGTTTGAAAAATCTGATAAATACAAAACAATTTTTTGTTGAATTTTGCTTTGAAAACTATCTAGAATGATAGAAAATGGTCTAACTAAGAAAATTAATCCGAACACCAATATCTTTAATTCAGTTATTAACGCTGTACAGACGTTTAAAGAGTTGTTTACGTGACGTAACAATGTAGCGCCAAATATCGCGTGCAAAACAAGAAGCAATAATATATTACTGCGCGCTGTACAATTGCAGTTGCGTAGCAAGCAATAGGGTTTGTAGCCATTTTTCTTTGATATGATAATGAAATTAAATAAAAAGGTTATTTTTTCGTTTTTCGTGAAATGTGGTATATTTTTTCACTCAACATGATAAAATGCCACATATTTTCACTCGCCGTCCCGGCTCGTGAAAATATGTGGCATTTTATCATGTTTCGTGAAAATACTCCATATTTCACTCAAACGAAAAAATATCCTCTTACTATATTTGAAAATATACGTTGTATAATTAAATTTTTTTTATTGTATAATGAAAAATATTTATTCGATAATTTGAATCTTGGGATAGAATCACAGTTTTCTAACACTTAGCTTATTAAGCCCCGCCTGCCTATAAATTAAGCACGAATTTTGATAAAGCGTTATCATCCTTATGAAACTAGACTATGGTGTAGTGGAAATAATCAGTGTCACTGAGTGCCATTGGTAAATAGTACATATGCTTAATCCGCCTTATAAATATATACCTATGTCTAAAAATGGAAATATATTAAAGTCTTCAGGACATACAATTGTATAATAATGTTTTTTTCTTTTCATTCATATGCGTAATAATGTAACACCATATGAACTTATGTGAGGATATTATGTAAAATGACTGAAGGATCATCTAAATGTACATATACTCTGGGTCAAATGAGATATATTTGGAGTCATATAAGAGGACTAAAAAGATCATCTACACGAACATATAATCAAGGTTTTGTAAAAGTTGTATTAGGATAATGTAAAATGAGCACAGGATCATCTAGATGCACATATATATAATTTGTTATTGAAAATGTATGAGGGGTCACCTTAGATGATCAGGAAGACTTGTAGATGCATGAACGTTTTAGTTATTATAAAACATTTATGAGGGGATATGTATAATGACCGGTGGATCATCTAGATGTAAATATATTCTTTTTCATTATGAAAAAATTATGAGGGGGTCACGTAAAATGAGCAGGGGTAATCTAGATTAACATATAAACGATTTTTTTATATAGATATTCTATATTTATTTGTAAAATATATAAGGGGATAATGTAAGATGACCAGGAGTCTTTGAGATGTAAATTAACTCTAGTTATCTGAAACACAGATGAGGAGATCAAGTAATGTCCATATGATTGTTTGCATGTAGAAATTTTCTGATTCTCAAAAGAAACATGTTTACTAAGATCACTTTTAAATGACCAAAATATCATAAAAACTTCTTTTGCTCTCGTTCTGATAGAATATATATGAGGGATCATGTTAGCTGACAGTCGGATCATCTACATTATCTAATGTACATGTACTGTGGTTCTTATAGAACATAATGTGTGATCCTAAATAATATGGTGCTATATCAGTCAAATATATTTCATATTTTTTAAAAAAATTAATAAGAAATATAAATATGAAAGTGGGCGGAGTTAAAACTCATATTTATTTTAAGGGACTTCTTTCGCCATTTTGTTTGAAAAATCTGATAAATACAAAACAATTTTTTGTTGAATTTTGCTTTGAAAACTATCTAGAATGATAGAAAATGGTCTAACTAAGAAAATTAATCCGAACACCAATATCTTTAATTCAGTTATTAACGCTGTACAGACGTTTAAAGAGTTGTTTACGTGACGTCACAATGTAGCGCCAAATATCGCCTGCAAAACAAGACGCAATAATATATTACTGCGCGCTGTACAATTGCAGTTGCGTAGCAAGCAATAGGGTTTGTAACCATTTTTCTTTGATATGATAATGAAATTAAATAAAAAGGTTATTTTTCGTTTTTCGTGAAATGTGGTATAATTTTTTCACTCAAACATGATAAAATGCCACATATTTTCACTTCGCCGTCCCGGCTCGTGAAAATATGTGGCATTTATCATGTTTCGTGAAAATACTCCATATTTCACTCAAACGAAAAAATATCCTCTTACTATATTTGAAAATATACGTTGTATAATTAAATTTTTTTTATTGTATAATGAAAAATATTTATTCGATAATTTGAATCTTGGATAGAATCACAGTTTTCTAACACTTAGCTTATTAAGCCCCGCCTGCCTATAAATTAAGCACGAATTTTGATAAAGCGTTATCATCCTTATGAAACTAGACTATGGTGTAGTGGAAATAATCAGTGTCACTGAGTGCCATTGGTAAATAGTACATATGCTTAATCCGCCTTATAAATATATACCTATGTCTAAAAATGGAAATATATTAAAGTCTTCAGGACATACAATTGTATAATAATGTTTTTTTCTTTTCATTCATATGCGTAATAATGTAACACTATATGAACTTATGTGAGGATATTATGTAAAATGACTGAAGGATCATCTAAATGTACATATACTCTGGTTCAAATGAGATATATTTGGAGTCATATAAGAGGACTAAAAGATCATCTACATGAACATATAATCAAGGTTTTGTAAAAGTTGTATTAGGATAATGTAAAATGAGCACAGGATCATCTAGATGCACATATATATAATTTGTTATTGAAAATGTATGAGGGGTCACCTTAGATGATCAGGAAGACTTGTAGATGCATGAACGTTTTAGTTATTATAAAACATTTATGAGGGGATATGTATAATGACCGGTGGATCATCTAGATGTAAATATATTCTTTTTCATTATGAAAAAATTATGAGGGGGTCACGTAAAATGAGCAGGGGGTAATCTAGATTAACATATAAACGATTTTTTTATATAGATATTCTATATTTATTTGTAAAATATATAGAGGGATCATGTAAGATGACCAGGAGTCTTTGAGATGTAAATTAACTCTAGTTATCTGAAACACAGATGAGGAGATCAAGTAATGTCCATATGATTGTTTGCATGTAGAAATTTTCTGATTCTCAAAAGAACATGTTTACTAAGATCACTTTAAATGACCAAAATATCATAAAAACTTCTTTTGCTCTCGTTCTGATAGAATATATATGAGGGGATCATGTTAGCTGACAGTCGGATCATCTACATTATCTAATGTACATGTACTGTGGTTCTTATAGAACATAATGTGTGATCCTAAATAATATGGTGCTATATCAGTCAAAATATATTTCATATTTTTTTAAAAAATTAATAAGAAATATATAATATGAAAGTGGGCGGAGTTAAAACTCATATTTATTTTAAGGGACTTCTTTCGCCATTTTGTTTTGAAAAATCTGATAAATACAAAACAATTTTTTGTTGAATTTTGCTTTGAAAACTATCTAGAATGATAGAAAATGGTCTAACTAAGAAAATTAATCCGAACACCAATATCTTTAATTCAGTTATTAACGCTGTACAGACGTTTAAGAGTTGTTTACGTGACGTCACAATGTAGCGCCAAATATCGCCTGCAAAACAAGACGCAATAATATATTACTGCGCGCTGTACAATTGCAGTTGCGTAGCAAGCAATAGGGTTTGTAACCATTTTTCTTTGATATGATAATGAAATTAAATAAAAAGGTTATTTTTTCGTTTTTCGTGAAATGTGGTATATTTTTTTCACTCAACATGATAAAATGCCACATATTTTCACTCGCCGTCCCGGCTCGTGAAAATATGTGGCATTTTATCATGTTTCTTGAAAATGTACTCCATATTTCACTCAAACGAAAAAATATCCTCTTACTATATTTGAAAATATACGTTGTATAATTAAATTTTTTTTATTGTATAATGAAAAATATTTATTCGATAATTTGAATCTTGGGATAGAATCACAGTTTTCTAACACTTAGCTTATTAAGCCCCGCCTGCCTATAAATTAAGCACGAATTTTGATAAAGCGTTATCATCCTTATGAAACTAGACTATGGTGTAGTGGAAATAATCAGTGTCACTGAGTGCCATTGGTAAATAGTACATATGCTTAATCCGCCTTATAAATATATACCTATGTCTAAAAATGGAAATATATTAAAGTCTTCAGGACATACAATTGTATAATAATGTTTTTTTCTTTTCATTCATATGCGTAATAATGTAACACCATATGAACTTATGTGAGGATATTATGTAAAATGACTGAAGGATCATCTAAATGTACATATACTCTGGGTCAAATGAGATATATTTGGAGTCATATAAGAGGACTAAAAGATCATCTACACGAACATATAATCAAGGTTTTGTAAAAGTTGTATTAGGATAATGTAAAATGAGCACAGGATCATCTAGATGCACATATATATAATTTGTTATTGAAAATGTATGAGGGGTCACCTTAGATGATCAGGAAGACTTGTAGATGCATGAACGTTTTAGTTATTATAAAACATTTATGAGGGGATATGTATAATGACCGGTGGATCATCTAGATGTAAATATATTCTTTTTCATTATGAAAAAATTATGAGGGGGTCACGTAAAATGAGCAGGGGGTAATCTAGATTAACATATAAACGATTTTTTATGTAGATATTCTATATTTATTTGTAAAATATATAAGGGGATCATGTAAGATGACCAGGAGTCTTTGAGATGTAAATTAACTCTAGTTATCTGAAACACAGATGAGGAGATCAAGTAATGTCCATATGATTGTTTGCATGTAGAAATTTTCTGATTCTCAAAAGAACATGTTTACTAAGATCACTTTAAATGACCAAAATATCATAAAAACTTCTTTTGCTCTCGTTCTGATAGAATATATATGAGGGGATCATGTTAGCTGACAGTCGGATCATCTACATTATCTAATGTACATGTACTGTGGTTCTTATAGAACATAATGTGTGATCCTAAATAATATGGTGCTATATCAGTCAAATATATTTCATATTTTTTAAAAATTAATAAGAAATATAAATATGAAAGTGGGCGGAGTTAAAACTCATATTTATTTTAAGGGACTTCTTTCGCCATTTTGTTTGAAAAATCTGATAAATACAAAACAATTTTTTGTTGAATTTTGCTTTGAAAACTATCTAGAATGATAGAAAATGGTCTAACTAAGAAAATTAATCCGAACACCAATATCTTTAATTCAGTTATTAACGCTGTACAGACGTTTAAAGAGTTGTTTACGTGACGTCACAATGTAGCGCCAAATATCGCCTGCAAAACAAGACGCAATAATATATTACTGCGCGCTGTACAATTGCAGTTGCGTAGCAAGCAATAGGGTTTGTAACCATTTTTCTTTGATATGATAATGAAATTAAATAAAAAGGTTATTTTTTCGTTTTTCGTGAAATGTGGTATATTTTTTCACTCAACATGATAAAATGCCACATATTTTCACTCGCCGTCCCGGCTCGTGAAAATATGTGGCATTTTATCATGTTTCGTGAAAATACTCCATATTTCACTCAAACGAAAAAATATCCTCTTACTATATTTGAAAATATACGTTGTATAATTAAATTTTTTTTATTGTATAATGAAAAATATTTATTCGATAATTTGAATCTTGGGATAGAATCACAGTTTTCTAACACTTAGCTTATTAAGCCCCGCCTGCCTATAAATTAAGCACGAATTTTGATAAAGCGTTATCATCCTTATGAAACTAGACTATGGTGTAGTGGAAATAATCAGTGTCACTGAGTGCCATTGGTAAATAGTACATATGCTTAATCCGCCTTATAAATATATACCTATGTCTAAAAATGGAAATATATTAAAGTCTTCAGGACATACAATTGTATAATAATGTTTTTTTCTTTTCATTCATATGCGTAATAATGTAACACTATATGAACTTATGTGAGGATATTATGTAAAATGACTGAAGGATCATCTAAATGTACATATACTCTGGTTCAAATGAGATATATTTGGAGTCATATAAGAGGACTAAAAGATCATCTACATGAACATATAATCAAGGTTTTGTAAAAGTTGTATTAGGATAATGTAAAATGAGCACAGGATCATCTAGATGCACATATATATAATTTGTTATTGAAAATGTATGAGGGGTCACCTTAGATGATCAGGAAGACTTGAAGATGCATGAACGTTTTAGTTATTATAAAACATTTATGAGGGGATATGTATAATGACCGGTGGATCATCTAGATGTAAATATATTCTTTTTCATTATGAAAAAATTATGAGGGGGTCACGTAAAATGAGCAGGGGGTAATCTAGATTAACATATAAACGATTTTTTTATGTAGATATTCTATATTTATTTGTAAAATATATAAGGGGATCATGTAAGATGACCAGGAGTCTTTGAGATGTAAATTAACTCTAGTTATCTGAAACACAGATGAGGAGATCAAGTAATGTCCATATGATTGTTTGCATGTAGAAATTTTCTGATTCTCAAAAGAACATGTTTACTAAGATCACTTTAAATGACCAAAATATCATAAAAACTTCTTTTGCTCTCGTTCTGATAGAATATATATGAGGGGATCATGTTAGCTGACAGTCGGATCATCTACATTATCTAATGTACATGTACTGTGGTTCTTATAGAACATAATGTGTGATCCTAAATAATAACCAAGGTTTTATTTACATATACATACTCAAGATTTTATGGATCAAACATAAGTGCATCACATATATACAAATTACTCTATTCATTATGGACCTTGTATGAGGGTATTATGTGACAAGACCGAAGACTATCTAGATGTACATATACACATGTACTCGTTTAGCGACCAGGGGATCATTTAGATAAACATATACTCTATTTGTAATGGAACATGTATGAGGAATTCATGTAATGGGACCAGGGTATGATGTATATGTACATATACTCTATTCATTATAGACTATGTACGATGGTATCATGTGAGATAACCTAGAGATTATCTAGATGTACATATACTCGTTATGCGACCAGGGGATCATTAAGATGAACATATACTCTATTTATGAGGGGATCACGTAAGAGTATAGTGTATATGTACATATACTCTATTCATTATGGAACTTGTATGAGGGGATCACGTATGAAGACTAGGAGATAATGTAGAATTACATATGCTCTATTCATTATGAAACATTTATGAAGAGATCATGTAAGATGGCCAAGGCATCATTTAGAAGGGGATCATGTTTATTACATATACTCTGTTTGTTATCGAACATGTATTATTTGATTACGTAAAACGACCAGGTGATCATTTAGATATACATATTAACTCTTTTTATCACGGAGCAGATATGTGGGGATCAAGGTTAAATGACAGGGTATCTAGATGAACATACGCCCTATCAATTAAGGAACTTGTAAAAGGGGGTCGCGTAAGACGACCAGGGGATCATATACATGTAGATGTATATATACTCTTATATAATATGGAGTATTAGGATCACGATAGACAATCAGGGAATCATGTCGATTACTCTCCTTTGCATCGGTCGAATGTTCCACTATCGCTCACGTTCTTGTAACGTAAGTGTATTTAGTGAGCTGCGAAGGGAGCGTACATGTCGATGTACATTTACTTTATTCATTATGGAGTATGTTTGAGAGGATCACGTTAGACTATCAGGGAGCCATTAGTGGTACATAGACTCTTTTTATTACGGAAAAGTAAATATCGGGATCAGGTTAAATAATCAAGGAATCTAGATGTATACTGACCATATTAATTATAAAACACGTATGAGGGAATCACGTAAGACGACCAAGGGATCATCTCCATGTACATCTATCTACGAAAACCTCGGAAATGAGTGCCCCACGAATAATTATGATTTTAGGGTACCGTGAAAATTGACCATTTGATCATCTTTATGTACATTTTCTCTTGCCCTTTAAAACATATATAAGGGAATTATAACTGATGTCAAAGGATTCATCTTTATAAACATATTCTAGTTCTTTTCTTTATGGTATATGTATAAAGGGATTACATAAGACAGCCAGGTGATCAAGTAGATATACTCTACTTATTGTTTAACTTGTATAAGGTGATCGCATAAGAGGACTAGGGTCCTCTAGATGTAAATATATTCTATTTATTTTGGAATATGCATGAGGTCATCATGTAAGATGACCAGGGGATCATGCGCTCTTTTTTTTTGAACAGATGTAAAGAGATCACGTAAGATATAGCTAGGAAACCTTCTAGATGTACATAAGCTCTATTTATTATGGGAACATGTAACTTGGGAACACTTAAAATGACCAAATTATCATAAAAATGTTTCTGTAATGTAGTTTTATAGAACATTTATGGGAGGATCACATAAGCTGATTAGGGTTCATTAAATGTACATATTCTTTAGATCTGTTCAAACATGTATGAATAGATCACATAAGATTTCTAGCGGATCATCTAAATGTACAAATACACAAAAATTAAATAAGGGAATTAGGTAAGATGACCAGGGGGTTATCTAGATGTACATGCTTAATTAATTTTAGAATTATGTACGAGAGGTTCATGGAAGACTCCAAGGTTGTTCATATACTTTAGTTCACATTGAACTTGTTTAGAGGATCATGTGAGGTGACCAGAGGATCATGCTCTTTTTTTATTCTTGAATATGTATGAATTGTTCATGCCTTCATAACTTTCATAACTTTAATTCTTAAGTAACATAAATAATTGAGGAGGATATATTTTTTTAGAGTTATCATCCAAAACCCACAACTTTATCTTTTTATCTTACCTAATCACCTCATACATGTTCATCTATCTAGATGGTCTTCTGCTCATCTTACGTATCCTCTCCTATATCTTATATTAAAAACTAGAGTTTATGTTCATGCAGATGATCTCTTGGTTCTCATATGTAATTCCACATATATTTTTCATATGAAAAAGAGTATTTGAACATTTAGATAATCCTTTAGTCATCTTACATGCTATCCTCACAAAGGTTCATATGGTGGTTAAATTATAAGCATTTGAAAAACCATTATTATACGATTGGTTGTCCTGAAAACTTTAAAATCTATTTCCTTTTTATAGACACACGCATATATTTATAAGGGGGATTAAGCATATGTACTATTTATTAGTGACATTCACAGTGACACTGATCATTTCCACTTTTAATCATGATGATAACGCTTTCGCGCTCAATTTATAGGAGGGGCCTAATATGCTTAGTGTTACAAAATTGTGATTCTAGATATTATGGTACAGAATATGAAATTAGAGTTATACAATTTAAATATTGGATATACGTAGACCAAAAAATAGATTTATTGAATTTTGCAACGTTTAACATGCCTTAGGCCTTGTAGATTTGGAAAAAAATGTTTTGTACCATAACTATTTAATAGAAAAAAAAATCAATTCCTTTGGCGGGACCAAATTTGCCCAAGGACTATAATTTGAACAACCTTGATTGAAGTCATTTAGACAATGTATCATGCCAAAAGTAGAAGCTCTAGCTATTTAATTGTAGATTTGTCATGCTTAAATTGAAAAGCTAGGAACAAGGCCAAAGGGGCCTTAAATGTCTGAATGGTTTCCGCTCATTTTCTTGAAAGCTGTTCATCACTTAGTCTTCATATTTCACATACTGATTAGCCATATGTAGAAGATGACTCCTAATAATTTAAGGGTCACTAGGTCAAACATCAATGTCACAGGGACCTTGAATGTTAGAATGGTACCCGCTTATTATCTTGAAAGCTTTTTATCACAAAGTCTTCATATTTCACATATCGAATGGTCATATATAGAAGATACCCTCTATTGGTTTTATGGTAACTCGGTCTTAGGTCAAGATCACAGGTGCCTGAAATGTCAGAATGGTTTCAGCTTAATATTTTGAAAACTATTTATAACAAAGTCTTGATATTTCACATATTGATTGGTCATATGTAGTAAAAGACCCCAATTTATATATTGCATTTACTTGTTCAAAAGTCAAGGCCACAGTGGTCTTAAATGTCAGAATGGTTTCCGCTCATTATCTTGAAAACTTTTAAATACAAAGTCTTCATTTTTCACATATTGTTGTTTATATGTAGTGAATGACCCCTATTGATATTGGGATCAATATGTCAAAGGTCAATATCACAGGGATTTAAATTCAAATTTTGTTGGAAGATAGATCTCATTCAGCAGAATTACAATGCAAAAGAACCGTAACTCTTCTTAGTCGTTTAGAGATATTGCACTTGTGAATTTTTTTAATTTGAATTTTGTCCGAGACATTACTGTAATAGGGAAAGGGGAATATTTTTACAAGAAACTTTGTAGGCATATAGATCTCATTTAGTAGAAGTGCAGTGAGAATGAACCGTAACTCTGACTTGCCTGATGTTGGAGTTATTGCTTTTTGTTTATTTCACACATTGAACTTTGTCCGGGACATATCTCTTAAACGACAAGGGGTATTAACAAGAACATATTTTGGTAAATAATTCTTATTGAGTAGCAGTGCAGTGCAAAAGAACGATAACTCTGCCTTGTTTACGTTTGGAGGTATTGCCCTTTGTTTATTTTTACACTTTAAACTTTGTCCGAGGACATAACTCTAAAACTACAAGAGGTATCAACAGTAATCATTGTAGGTAGATAGATCTCACTGAGAAGAAGTGCAGTGCAAAAGAACCATTACTCTACCTTCCCTTAATTTTGGGTTATTTTGGAGTTATCGTCCTTTGTTCATTTTTACACTTTAAACTTTGTCCGAGGCATAACTTGAGAACTATAAAAGGTATCAATTTCAAACTTTATAGGTATATAGATCTCACTGAATTGAATTGATATACAATGCAAGGAACCGTAACCCCCCTCCCCTAATTTTTAAGTTATTGCCCTTTGTTAATTTTTAAACGTTGATCATTGTCCGGGACATATCTCTAAATCCACAAGGAGTATTAACAAGAAACGTTATACGAAGATAGATCTGACTTGGTTCAAGTGCAATGCAAAAGAACAGCAACTCTGCTTTGCCTCATTTAGAGTTATTGCACTTTTTTACCATTTTGAATTTTGACCAGGAAATAAACCTAAAACTACAAGAGATGTCAACAAGAAACTTTGTAGGTAGATAGAGCTCATTTGGTAAAAACGCAATGCAAAAAAACCTTAACTCTGCCTTTCCTAATTTTGGAGTTTTTGCCCTTTGTTTATTTACACTTTGAACTTTGTCCTGGCCATAACTCTTAAGTAACAAGGGATATAAACACGAAAATTTGTAGGTAGATAAATCTCATCGAGTAGAAGTGCAGTGCTTAAGAACAATAACTTTGTCTCTTCTTTTTTGAAGGTTTTGCTCTTTGTCCATTTTTGTGCCCCCACTTTAGAGGGGGCATTTAGATTTACCCTTGTCCGTCCGTCCGTCCATCCGTCCGTCCGTTCTCTTTTGTGTCGCACGTGACTCAAAAAGTATTTGACTTAGAGTCATGAAACCTGACAGGAATGTTGATCAGCATGTGCACGTCTGGATTTGTTAAGTATTTATAGAGTTATTGCCCTTTACTTAGTAAACATTTGCAGTTTTCAACTTATATCGCATGTAACTCAAAAAGGATTTGACCTTGAGTCATGAAACTTTACAGAAATGTTGATCAGCAAGTGTAGTTGTGCATCATGGCATTTTTGTGTCAATTTATATAGTAATTTTAGAATTATTGCCCTTGACTTATTAAAATTTTGCAATTTTCAACGTGTGTCGCATGTAACTCAAAAAAAATTGACAAAGAGTCATGAATCTTTACATGAATGTTGATCAGCATGTGTAGTTGTGCACCTGGGTATTTCCGTGTGGATTAATTTAGTATTTTTAGAGTTTTTGGTTTTGACTTAGTAAAAATTTGCAATTTTCAACTTGTGTCGCATGTAACTCAAAAAGGATTTGACATAGAGTCATGATACCTTACGGGAATGTTGCTCAGCATAATGTAGTTGTGCATTTTGGGTTTCGCTTGTGGATTTATCCAGTATTTGTAGAGTTATTGCCCTTGACTTAGTAAAAACCGTTTCATAATGCTGTATTATTTGTTCCTTGAGTGCTTGAGTTAGAATCAACCAACTTTACAGGAATAATGATCAACATCACTAAATTACAGGAATAACGATCATCATCGCTGTGAAGCTATGCACCTGGGACTTTGACTGTGGATTTTTTTTCAGTTTTGTTAGAGTTATTGCCCTTGACTGACAGTAGTATAAATTTGCAATTTTCAACTTGTTCATGCATAGCTCAAAAAGTATTTGACTTGTAGGCCTGAAAGTTTACAAGAATGTTGGTCAGCATGTGTACTTATGCACCTAGGGGTTTGCTTGTGGATTTATTTAGTATTTGTAAAGTTCTTGCCATTTACTTACTAAAAGATTTTTAGTTTTCAACTTGTGGCACATGTATTCCAAAACATATTTGACCTAGAGTCATAAGATTGACAGAACAGTGGCGTGTGGGGGCACCCGTGTCTTTTGGACACATTTATAGTTTAACACTAAACTTTGTAAGAATCGTAACACTCCCTACCCTATTGTTTGAGTTATTGCGCGTTGTCACTTTAACACTTAGACTTTTGTCCTGGACATTTCTTCAGAACTATGAAAGGTATGAAATGTAAAATTATGTAGGTAGATAGATCTCACTGAGTAAAAGTGCAGAAATGGCAGAAAGAAATAGCGTATTGCCTTTGACAGAAGTCATGAACTTCAGATTCAAACTTTAGTTCTTATTAATGTAGAACAAATAATTCAAACATTTGAAAAAAATCTATGAAATACTGCATTCTCGTAATATGCATAATAATTAACTTGATACAATGTATTATGACAAGCGTGTGATTCGGCAATTGTGACGATTCCATTTTACATTTTGATTGGTAATATGTAGTAAATGACCCTTTTTATTTTAGGGTCACTTGTTTAAATGTCAAGGTCACAAGGACCTTAAATGTCAGAATCGTGTCCGCTTATTATCTTGAAAACTATTTCGACAAAGTATTTATATGTCATATATTAATTGCATATGTAGTAGATAACCTATATTGATTTTGTCGTGACTAGGTCAAACAGGAATGTCACAAGGGCCTTGAATGTTAGAAGGGTTTCCGCTCATTATCTTAAAAGCTATTTATCACAATGTCTTCATTTTTTACATATTGATTGGTCATATGTAGGTGATGAACCCGTTGAGTTAAGGGGAATTAAGTCATAGGTTAAGGTCACAGGTGCCTTAAATGTCAGAATGGTACATATTATATATTGATTGACCGTATGTAGTAAATGACTGACGAGGCCTTCAGAAGGACTTATTCTCTTACATCAATTATAATGACCATATTTATTCCTTTGCAGGTTAGCAAACAGTGTGTAGACATTATATCAAACATACCCGAAGAAAAAAGGGACATAGAGTATACCACAGTTATTTCATTCAGTATGCTTCTCGCATTATTTCACACAACATTCGATGTTTTCAATGATACTGAACGGGAGAGATTGTCTGATTATTTAAAGACAACCGCAGATTTGGAAAGCCAAGTATGCCCTGAGTTTGAAGTGTTCAATCAATATTTCAACAAAGAAAAACTGTAAGTTTATTCTTTGAAACATGACTTAATCACAACAACCTTTGAATTTGAAAATAACACATCCCCAGAGTTCCAGATATGAAAAAAAGACAGCGACTCTTTTTCCATTTGAAGTCATTCAATGCATCCGTAGAGAAGTCTCTCAATCACTGGGTTTTCTTTATAGGCGAGGGATCAGCTTTCTTCAAGATTTTACATTAATATCATATTGGGATCACTTCCCCGTCGTCTGACTGTCCATCCGCCCCAAATATTGTCCGGACTACTCCTCAAAAACTAGTGGTGCAATTTCATCAAAACCTTACATGAATGATCAGTACCATGTCTTTAAGTGCAAGTCTCTGGAATTTTCCGGTTCAATGATTTTTGTCAGAGTTATTGCTCTTTAATTATTATTATTTTTAAAGTTTGTCCGAACTACTACTCCTCTTATACCACCAATGCAATTTCAATGAATCTTTACAGGATTAACCTGTAGCTCAAGATTTTGCGCATATTACTCTAGTTTTTCGGTTGAATGATCTTTGGCCGAGTTATGGACCTTGAATGAAAGATGTTTTTGGTATGTTGCCAGAAGCTTGTCCGTACTTCTCAGAAACTACTGGTGTTTTACAGGAATGATCAGTATCAAATCTGATTGTGCATATCATCAGCTCTTTATGGTTCAATGTTTTTTTCGGAGTTATGGCTCATTAGTTATTTTACTGTTACAGATTGTCTAAAGCTACTCTTCTTATACCACTAATACAATTTCAATAAAACTTAACAGGATTAATCGGTAGGTCAAATACTTGCGCTTGGCTCGGATAATATTTTGGCCGAGTTGTGGACATTGAATAAAAAAAATGTGTGTTTTTGTGTTGCCAGATACACAGGTGCTTGTCTGGACTACTCCTCAAAAAGCACTGGTGCAATTACATCAATATTTACAGGAATGATCAATACTATGTCTTGTTGTGCATATCATCGACATTTGTTTTTGTTTCATTGACTTTTGGCCCTTAAATGACTTGCCCGATATCACTATTGAAATTTTATTGAAACTTTAAAGGATTGATTGGTAGCTCAAGTACTTGTCCATATTACACGGATTTTTTGTTGAATGATTTTTTTTGCAAACTTATTGCCCTTAAATTAAAAACGGGTTTTGCCCTGTTTTATGAATTGTGTCTCCTGCTAAACAGTAGCTGAAACATGCAATTGGCTATGATGTAGCAACACATGTGATCACTGCACGCTTATATTTAATCATATGTATAATTTACACTTTTGTCGCTTCTATGAGATTTTTTGGAGTGCTGATTTTTTTTTCAAATGCTTAAAAGTCACGCGAACTTTGAAAAGATCACATATGGAAGCTATTTAATTATTATGAAACACAATTAAAACACATAATATTATATATTAGCTTACAAAAACTCGTGGAAAACAATTAATTCATATAGTGTATCATATATATTCCCATCTCATCTCCGTTAAAGGTGTCACGGAAGCCAGATTGAGCATCTGTTGCAATCAAACACATGCGAGTAATTGATAAGGCAGGTTTTAAAATTGTTTTATGATTAATTGAACACATTTCGTATTTGTAAACTGTTTTTTATATTAAATCTGTTATAGTTATGACTGAATTTGAAATGTTACCATTTTGACGTTTACTGTTGAATTCTGCTAATAAGCCGTTGATACAGGGTCTTAACGGTTGCTTGCAGATATCAAAACCGCCCATAAACCGGGTCAATCGAAACGAGTTTTAAACATTTTCAATTTGGTTCGTTCTTTAGGAAATCAGTTTTTCTCTATTTGATGTTCATTGTAACGTTTTTAAGTTGCTATTTATATTTAAGATAATTAACTATAGTAATAGTGATCGACTATTAATTACTAGTAATGATAACAAATTTTCAGGTTAAAATACAAAAAAAAACTTCTTAAGAATATAAAAAGACTGACCTCTTTGTCCCACTTGACCTCATTACGTATTTGCTAGTAAGGGACTTCCTTAAGTGATTGTCGCTCTCTTTTTCATTTTTTTTATTGCAGTATATCCGCAATCGAAACTTTTCGGCCCTTCCGTCAGTCTTCGAATAACGACCTCGAACACAATAGTATGAATATACAGCACTGATACGGTATTTCGGTCTAACCTACGCTAAGAAACTAAACATGTAAACAAATAGTAATTTACTGATGGGAGTTGTTGACATGTTTTTACCCCATATATCAAGTAAAAGTCAACCTAATACAAGTAATTTCATAGATACAAAAGCAAACAAAACATTATTTATATACTTGTTATAATGGCTGTAAAAACCGAAAGTACAAAATGCCAACCTGTTGACATTAAGTGGGATTTATTTAAAAGTGTACATTAGTGGGCATATTTAAATATAAAATGGTTGTACCGAAACAGACTTTATCTTCGTTTTCAAATATAAACATTCGTTTTAAATTATCACAGATTTCTGTTTACATCTGAAACCTCGTGGTAGGTATACTTTCACTCCGTATTGTTTCCGAGGTTTTTATAGATAATAGCCGAGGACGTTCCAATTGGTATATCTGCTGTCATTTTAGATCCTGCTATACTTTAAATAAGCTTTGGACAAAACTTTACAGAAATGATCCTTAGCAGATCCTCTATCAAAGTGATATGTGATTTCCATTCCGATGCATAGTTAGGTCACGTCACAGGACATAGAAATTTCCTTGAAAATGAATTCTGTAAAAGCTTCTTGCTATTTCTTGATATTTGCAAAGTAGCACCACCTTGTGGCCCCCAAATGCAATCCTCATTAAACTCACCCTCCCTCTCCTATTTATTTAAAATTAGTCCCTCTTGGGATCACTTACTTTAGATAGACTTGTTTTGTACAAAATTTCCCTTCTCCTCAACAGCAGTCCTAGAGCCTAGGTATTTGGCAGTTAACATCACTTTGCCATTCTCTACTTAATGTGTATAAGCATAAATAATGTGTATAAAACATGACCTGTCTGCAAAATTGGCGTCGCGCGATAAATTGATACAGAAGAGATGAAACGACCATATTGAGAGCTTAAGAACAAGAACAGGCAACTTATCTTTGGGTGATTACACTGAATTCAAATGGAAATACTGGAACTATCAAACCAGAAAAAAGATCAAATATAAAGATATGAAATCATCACAAACATACAAATACGACAATAATGTTGACTTTCAAGATTTTCCTAGGATGTTCCTAGTATTAAATAGAAAAACTAAGAATCCCTAAAGAAAGTCCAACACGGCAAAATTGAAAATTTTGCAGGCTCGGTTTGATTGAGCTTGTTCATGGACTTTACTGTCAAGTGCAAACGACCGTCCACGACCCCTGGCACCTTCTTTAGCAGAATTCAACATTTAAACATGAAATGGCAAAATTCTGGATTTAGAAACATCCGCAGTTGTGTTCATACGGCGGTTATCATTGAAACCTCAATGTGACACTTCCGTCGCATTCCATGAGAAGCGGCGTATGGTCCCCAAATAACAGAAAGCGTAACAAAAATTGTTCAAATGTTTCTGCTAATTGAACATCCGGGTCAAGGGCCAAAACAAAAGATTTTTAAAATGAAATCTTTTAAAATCTTCTTCATTGAAAATGCATTGCCTAGAGCTTAGATATTTTATGTGAAGCATCGTCTTATAAAACAAAGTATAGCCTTGGGGTCAAAATTGGCTGGTCCCGGTGGTCATTGATTTTCATTTTGTACATGTAGTAAAAACTTATAAAATCTTATTCTCTGAAAGTGCAAGTCCTAGAGTTTAGATATTTTGTGTGTAAAATTATCTAATAAAACTCTACAAAACTTTTCAAATTATAACCCTTGGGTCAAAATTTGCACCGCCCCGGTTGTCATTGATTTCCACTATGTATTTTTGATTCCATGCAGAAATTTGTTTGCCAGGGAATTATAAAATAAATTGAAACAATCTTCTTATAAAGACCCAAAAGGCCTATTTCATAGATATTAAGCATAAGGCATTGTCTGATAGCCCTCTTCTTAGATTTTCAAATTATAGCCCTTGGGTCATAATTGGCTCCGCCCTGGGGGCATATGTTTCCAAAATGGATAAAACACTCAAGAGCCTGCTGTTCCAACTGAAATTGGTGAGAAAGGTCGTTTTGATGTTTTCAAGGGCTGTTTTAAATTTGGGTTATCTGGGGTTGAAAGCACAAATATGTAAAAACTTTGTTAACCCCTAAGAGGCTAGTGTTTTAGTCAAAATATCCTGAAAATTGAAGGTTGTCGGTTTCTGCTCAATTTCGAATATGGGTCATGTTGGGTCAAAAAGACCGTGATATTGCCCAATTATTGAAAAAGCTCATAAACACTTTAGAGTACTGGTTTAGTCCAAATATCCTATATTGGCCAGGAAGGTAATTGTATGATTTCTAGCTCAAGTTCAAATAAAGTTCATTTGTGGTCAAAAACTAGGTTACACAGCCGAAATATGGAAGAACTACCTTGCTAACACTGTAGAGGATTAGTGTTAAGGTAGAAATATCATGAAAATTAGTCAAAAAAATGTTTTGATGGTTTCTAGGTAATGTGGCTAATCTGGGGACAAAACCTAGGTCACACAACCCAAAGTATAGAAAAATATTGTTAACATTCTAGAAGTTTTATTTTCATCCCAAATTTCCTGAAAATTTGTTTTCTAGCTCAGTTTTGAACATGGGTAATCCAAGGTCAAAATCTAGTTCAGACAGACCAAAAATGGAAAAAAAACTTGTTATCACTGTACAGGTTAGCCCAAATATAATATCCTGGACATTGGTCAGAAAGGTTGTTTGAATGATTTCCAGTTCAGGATTGAATATGGGTCATCTGAGGTCAAAAAGGTCACAGCACATTAAAAGGCATACTTGTAAAACCTCTTTAACATCTGCACTGTTTCAGGCGCAGATATGAATTTTATGATAATTTTATATCAGTTAAAGTTTATGCATTAGGTCTGCCTTTCATTCAATGGTAACAAATTTTAGATCAGAGTCTCAGTAATCAGTTGAGCGATGTTAGGGTTATCATGGCTCTCTTGTGTGTCACTTTGATGACTTTCGTCTCTTCGTATTAATACAATATAAATGAAAATGCCTTTAAATTGTTTGTACTTTATTATTTAAATATCGCTAGACAGGTTAAGCATAACAAATTCTTGCCTAAGCATGTATTTCATAAGAGTAGAGCTTAAAAAGGGTGGGGTAAAGTTATCGAAATTTAAAAAAAATAAAAAAATAAAATTATAATGTATCTAAAACTTTATGACTTCAGTTGAATATAAAGGAAATTGCGTTTTATTTGTATCAATTCAAAATTGCTTGAAAAGTTAAGCACACAAATATTACCTCTGCATTTATCCCTGAAGAGTAGGGCTTAAAAGATGGGTTGGGTAAATAACCGGGACAAACATTTAAATTATTAAGTTCCTAAAACTTTATAATTTCAGTTCAATACTCATACAATTGAATTTTTACAATTGAATTTGATGGTAAGAAATGTAAATATTTCGTTACATTGAAAAAGGAAAGAAATATTATGCCAGAGCTAGCATTTAAATGACATTTAATTTATCAATTCATCAAAAAATAAATGGTAAAAATCACATTTTGACATTTTGGTGCTTTTCAATTTTATTTTTTTGTCATAAAGTAGAATGAATACAATTGTTCGTCTTTTATCAGTTGGTTATATAAGACAAGATAATAATCAAAATCTTATTACATATCTCAGAAGAGAATAGCTTAAAAACTGGGTAGGAAAAAACGCATCAAAACCATTCAAAATTATAATGTTCAAGCAACTTGCATTTTGTCTTATAATATCTGTTTAGTAATTATGCAATTATGCAATGGCATTTTATTTGTTAAAAAACCCAAAAATATTGTATGGATAACTTCGTTTTTTTGACTATGATTTTTATAAGGTCCTTCCTGCAAAAATTGTAATATGTATATTGTTTCTCACTACATTTTAATATAAACTTTTGTTTTGATTTAATTTGATTGACACAGCATCAATATCATTTTAAATTTGACAACTACATTATTTAACATTAAAGAAAAGTGGTAATGCTATTTATGAACGGAGATTTCATTAATATTTTTGTGCCAATTTCAAACTGACTAAATGCACTAAGTCAAAGAGTATTTCAATGAAAGTGAAAAGTTAAAGGTGTTTAAGCCTTTATGAATATATAAATCAATTGTTAACACGATTGGAAAACATATTTTAATACAAATACAATAATGCATTCTGTACAAAAGAAAACAGTCAATTTTAAAACTTAAAATAAAGGTAACATGTCATGTCCCTCCCGACAACAATTGGGGAGGAAAATTATGTTTGCAGCATCACCCCTTCTTCAAAACTTCCATAATGTGAGTATGGTCCATATGAACGAATTTTGATTAAATTTTGCAGAATTTGTGAACTGATGGTTTTGTCCAGTCAATGATTCTGTTATTCCTGAATTAATTTTAAAATAATTTGATGTTACTGTGTTGGACGTCGTACTGATGTGGAAAGTTTAAAATCAAGTCTCTAGCTTTTGACCCAAGGTCACACTTGTACTACCATATAATTTTAATAGATGGCTGTGTTTGTCCCCATGACATTGTTATTCATGGATGAATTTTAACAATTACGCTTACATGTTTTTTTTCTACATAAACCTGATATGTGTCACGCTAAAACAAGACGTATTGCTTACTCACGCCTACTTTTACATTTACATGTATTGATACTCTTGTCTGGTTTACAATTCTTATTTGCATAGATGCGTTACATAAAAAGCCAACACTTTTCTCGGGGTCAAAGGTTAAGGTCACATTTGTTTGAATTGTCGATGGTAATGTTTTGTGAATAAATTAAAAATCATGGGTAAAATTTAGAAATATTATGCATAAACGTGCTGCTTATTAAATGAACATTAAGCGAGCTAAATTTAGTTGTTTATCCGAAAGGTCAAGGTCACACATGAATGCCAAAAATCATGAAAGTGCATAATTGTCATGTCCAAACCATATATTTCCCACATATTTACATATTTTTTTATTAGCTTCACTTAAATATGCAGCACTTTAAAAGAGGGTGCTAGGGAGATGAAGTTTAAACTTTTAAGGTCAGGTCATACTTGAGATTCATTATAGTGTTTAGTCACCAACCGCGCCATCAAGGAAATACCTAGGCACAATTTTTGTTGCAAATTAAGGAGACTAATATGACAGATAGATGGGTGAAAGCTGTTCTTGTATATCAAAATATTACTTTGATAGTTTTGTCAGGCTATAATAGTGTTATTTGTTCATATATTATTTTTAAGTAACTTTGCGTCCGGGTATACGAAAGTTTGTGTTTATAATTCTAACATTCTTGATTGTCAAAGACAGATCTTGTTATAATCATCCTATTACTTCACGATATTGATCGATCTTTTCTAAAGTATTTCATCATCATCATCATCATTTTCCAATTCTACAGCATTATCTACATCATTCATAAAGCATCATCACCTTTGGAGCAAAATCATCACTGCTAGTGCCAGGGGGGTATTTGTTTTCCTTAAAAAAAACCCAAAAAGAACAAAACAAAAACAAAAAAACCCATTAGATATTGTGCTGTCTTAAGATACAAACTTTACTTTTATGGGAATATTTCTAAATATTAAGATTTATAAATGCAATACAATGAAGACATTCATTAAGTCCGCCAACTTAATAGCTCAGTAAGGAGAGCATCGGATTAGTAATTAAAGAGTCGCTGACTTGATCTTCGGGATAAAAAAAAATTCACTGTAAAATAGATATCACGTTTTGCACGAACTATATTAATGATACAATACATTTGTGCAATTCAATCTAGCTTTAATAATAATAACTCCATTAACGCTACTTGTATATTTACTCGTGAAAACTAAAGCTAAAATGGTTGGGGAAAACGTCTCCATTTACTGGCTAAATACGGTCCTATATCAAGAAACGATGTATTCTTGGTATACAGGCGATAGACATATTTAATAAAATATGTCGTGTTTATGGAAACATTTAACTTATTTTTCATCTGTCACACGGTAGTGTAAGAAATTTTAAAGTGGTGTGGATTATGTTAAAGATGCACCTCATGCACGCCATCCGAGAACTGCAACTTTGCCAAAAAGGTTAAAAAAGTAAAAGATTTGATTGTTACTGAAACAAGATTTACAACTAGGTATATATCTAAATGCGCTGGTATCTCTGACGGAGCCGCTCATACAAATCTCAGACGTAATTAAAAAATGAGAAGGATAAGTGCCAGATGGATGCCCCATCTCCTTAAAAAAAAGCAAAAACTTGCTCGGTTAAGAATCTCCTAACAATTATTGAAACAGTTCCCTATATACAACAATCAATCTTTTACAAATATTATCACTAGCAATGAGACGTAGATTCAATTTTATGAGCCGAAGCGAACAATACATAAGAAAATATGGGAAACCAAAGAGAGAAAAAGACCTTGAATAGCAAAACGCACCATGAGCGTCAAAAAGGTCATACATGTAATTCTATTTACCAATCAAAGTCCTGCTTTTCAAATTGCCGTACCAAAGTGTAAATCTGTAAATGCCAAGATTTACAAAGGCAAGGTCCTTAATAAATATTTCAAAAACCTAAGACCAGCAACTTGTCTCCGCCGTGGTGTCAGGTTGTTACATCACAATGCTAGATCACAAAAAACGGCCATTGTATAAGAATATCGGAAACAGGAAAAGGTTGTCGAGATTCCCCACCCTCCTTATTCGGCGCAAGATCTTGCCCCTTGTGACATATTCCTTTTTTTCGAAGCTCAAAAACACCTTGCTGGAAGAAAATATTTAACGCAAAAAATGTAGATTCGGCTATTTTCCAGTGTCTGAACAGTATGCCTCGAAAAGATTATGAATACGCATTTAAAAATTGGATTAAAAGATTAAAACTTTGTATATCACTTTGTGTTGAGTATTTTAAAGGATTGAGATAACTATTTTGCACTGTTTTTTAAGTACTTTTGGGAATTGACATATTTAAATACCCCTCGTAAGACCAATATATTGGTTATGGAAAGCAAAAGTTCAGTTTAGCCCATAGTTTAATCGTTAAATTCAATACATTCTTTTACTCAGAAACCATACGCTGCTTTTCATGTGCTGGATTATCGTGTCTCATTAAGCGCTCCATGGTGACCGCCGTATGAATACATCTGTGGATGTTTCAAAATTAACATTTTTACCATTTCATGTTATGTATTGAATTCTGCTAAACCTGTGATAGGGAGCATGGACGGTAGTTTGCACCTTCCAGTAGCATCCATGAACATTCAATCAGAGATGTTATATCCTTAAAGATCGTTCAGCACGACATTATTGTTGTGCTTGTGGTAATTTAGTTCTTTCTATTCGGCTATTCTCTTGTTGGGTGGTTCAAGTATTCCTCACTTGAATACTGTTGAATCACCCTTAGGGTATGTGGCCTGCTTTTTAAATTTGTCTTTTGACGTCATATCTGTGATATGCAGGCTTCATAACCTCTGATCCCCTTTCAAAATTTCATTTTATAGTTCAGCCCATTGTTTTCTCGTTTAGGGCACACGCATTTTGTTTCTTGGGGAACATATGCCGCTTTTCATGGAATGGCACTTACGTGTCACATTGAAAGTTCCATGATATTCGCCATATGAACACATCTGCGGATGTTTCAAAATTCAAAATTGTACTAGTTCATGTTAAATGTTGAATTCTGCTTAAGCCGGTGCTAGGGGGCGTGGACGATAATTTGCACTTGACAGTTCCGTCCATGAACAGGCTCAATCAAACCGAGCCTGCAACATTTTAAATTTTGCCGTGTTTGGGCTTTCTTTAGGGATTCTTAGTCTGCAACATTATCAGTTTTGCCGTTTTCAGATTTCTCCATATGCACAAGAAACTAGTAGTTAAATTTTGAATTTAGAAACATATTTAGATATTTTCGACGGTTATCAAGAGATCTACAATTGAACCACTTCATGAAAAAACAGCGTATTTATTCCAATAAAAGAATGCGTGTAGCTTATATGAGAAAACTGGGTTGACCTTAAGAAAAGAAATGTTTGAAAGAGGTTATGAAGTCTGCATATCAGAGAAATGCCACCAAAAGGCAAATCTTAAATCAGGAAAAACACTCTAGAGATGGTATTCAGTATTTAAGAAGGAATACTAGAACCACCCAAAAAGTAAAACATGTTAAATAGAAGAAATTAAACTTCCACAAACATAGCAATGATGTTTTCCTGGACAGTCGTCATGGATCAAAAATATAACATCCCTGATTGTTATTAAGATGTTTTATCGGGCAAATCAATGCTTGACTTAATAGAAATGCATGAAATGGTCACAAAAAAGGAAAACATTTCAGAAGCTATGGATATACCCGCTTACATGCAAAAACTTAGCGAAAATTTGAAAGGGGCATAAATATGCATAAAAGCAAATAAGAGTTTTGGGACTTGTGTTAATTATGTAAGATAATCATAGAAAAGAAGCATGTGAAGTTTCAATCCATTCCCTTCAGGAGTAATGGAGACACCAGCTTAACAACAAAAACTTACTTTACCAATAATTTCTGAGTAGGAAAAGGGGAATAAATATGCAAAAGCAAAATTATGAGTTATGGGAATTGTGCCAATCAGGTAAGATAATCAAAGATAACAAGTGTGTGAAGTTTCAGTCCATTCCCTTCAGTACTTATTGAGATACCAGCTTACAAGTAAAAACTTAATCACAGGGACGCCGACGCCGACAAATGGGTGACTAGATTAGCTCGAGTATTCTGCGAATAGTCATACAAAAAAATGTTGCCTTTATATCGACTATTCAGTTTTGTTTAAAATGTATTAGTGCATAAGATCAGTTGTATGTATTTCTGTGTCAGGTATTGTAAATTTTTACTGATATGTAACCTGTTTTTCTCTATTAAGATGTGCACTACTATTCACTTCTGTTGGCTAAAATTATACAATTATTCACATGATTTCTTCATTTCTTCACTTTACCAAATTGAAAATGATTATGTGTGAATTAATTGTGATAAATAAACAAATTACCATGAATGATTGTTTTTCTTAACTTTTAAAAAGATAAATATGCTGATATTTGATATTTGAAAATGCTGATAATTGCTATATAGCCTCTTTTCTAAATGTAATATAACCATCTTTTAAGTACCACAGAGAAATGTTTTATATTTTAACTCATAGTGTATAAGTAACACATTTTAAATACTTAGTGTCATTAAAACTAGTGGTTTCTTTTTATGTAGGACTAATTTATCTTGGCCATTAATAAAGATTGCAGCTATTCAAACATATTACAATATTCTCACATTCAAATAAGATATTTAGCAAGAAATTCCTAGATTTCAAAAAATATTTGCAATTAAAGTATTATACCAAAAGATGACTATAGTAGATACATCGTTAACATATAATATCGTATTTCTGTTTCAAAAATGGCATAACATGACTATGAAACACTATAGAGTATAGACTATTAGCATTATTATTTTGAAAGTGTCAGTTTACCTACCTACCTTTTAAGTTCTTCTCTTCTGAGATACATTCTTTGGTAATGATTTTTATGCAAAGCTTGTACAGCTTTAATCAGCTGTTTAAAGACTTACAACTGTAACACACTTCTTTCTACTTTGTGTTTAAAGATATCAAATGTGTTTTAACCATCCATTTTTTGGTGAATTGATTGTAAAATCTTTAATGTTTGCTATGACATGATGTTTCTTTTCTTCTGCAATGTAACACAAAGTTTTCATTTTGAACGATAAAATTCAATTACATGATTATTGAACTGAAATTTTAAAGTCGAGGCAAGTTTGAGGACGGTTAAAAGTTTGAAGATTTTTCGGTTATTTTACCCCACCCACTTTTTAAGCCCTACTCTTCTGTGATAAATGCTCGGGTAACACAGGTAATAGTTATTATGCTTAACTTGTCAAGCAATCATCAGATGATAAAAAGTATACAATTAAAACGGAATTTCCTTTATAACAAACTGAAATTGTAAGTAAATGCAACTTTTGGGAACATTATATAATATGTTATATAATTTTGTTTGTCTGTTTTCGGTATTTTTAACCCATCCATTTCTTTAAAATCTACTCTTAATGAGATAAATTTTCAAGTAATGATTATTTATGCATTACTTGTGTAGCTATGTTCAAATAATTAAGTACAAACACTTTAAAGACATTTTCATTTAAACAAGAAAAAACAAAAGTCATCAAAATGTCAAAAAATAGTATTTGAACCTCTCTTGCTCAATTGATTGTTCTGATTTTCAAAATTTCCACATAATGGCCAATTTTAATAAACTAGTCCCTTTTCAGCAGATATTGTACAATTAAATACAATTAAAATTATAGTGATCAAACTTTTAAAGTAGAAAGTAAAGAAGAAAGAAATATATGGAATTTTGTCATTTTTGGTGGCTATATTTGCGGCCATCTTGAATTTCCGTGCTTTTGCCCGTGCTTAAACTTAAAAAATGGGTTTTGGAACTGCTTACAACATGTTTCATAATGACAATGTTTCTGTTTGTTATAAAATAAATTGCAAAATAAACAGTAAAATACAATAAAACCCTGCCATCTCTTGGACTAAAAAAAATTGGAATGAGATATTTCAAAATTGATGTATAGCAAGGTTATGTGAAGACCTCCTTTATTTTTATTTATTTGTATTTAATTAAGTTTCGCCTATTGTTTTCTTGCTTGGACACAGGTAGTCTTTTACTTGGAAACAATTTGCCATTTCATGTGAAATACTAAATACTGCTAAAGTCTGTGCTAAGGGCATAGACGATACCTTGCAATTATATAAATCGGCCATATACAGGATGAATCAAATTAAGTCTGCATCAATTTAAATTTTGAAGTGTTGGCGTTCTTTGGCGTTTGTTCTTTTTGTATAAATTAAAGATATTTTTATTTTTTATGTACTAAGGTCATTTTGATAAGGATCTTAAAACTTAGAGGTCTTAGAATAATTGAAGGTTATTCATCAATCAATTACCTGGGTTAACAAGTTTACCTTAATAATCAGTACAGTACTGAAATATGAATCTCTTTCACCATCTTCCATAAGCGGATCCAACTGACTTACAAACTCTTATAATGCAGCAATAATTATCCTTTATTTAATTTTACCCATGAAATATGGTGCTATATCAGTCAAATATTTTTCATATGAAAGTGGGCGGAGTCAAAACTCATATTTATTTTAAGGGACTTCTTTCGCCATTTTGTTTGAAAAATCTGATAAATACAAAACAACTTTTTGTTGAATTTTGTTTTGAAAACTATCTAGAATGATAGAAAATGGTCTAACTAAGAAAATAAATCCGAACACCAATATCTTTAATTCAGTCATTAACGCTGTACAGACGTTTAAAGAGTTGTTTACGTGACGTCACAATGTAGCGCTAAATATCGCGTGCAAAACAAGACAATAATTATATTACTGCGCGCTGTAGAATTGCAGTTGCGTAACAAGCAAGGGGGTTCGTAACCATTTTTGAAAAATTATTTGATGATGAAATTAAATAAAAAGGTTATATTTTCGTTTTTCGTGAAATATGTTATATATTTTCACTCAACATGATAAAATGCCTCATATTTTCACTCACCGTCCCGGCTCGTGAAAATATGTGGCATTTTATCATGTTTCGTGAAAATATATTCCATATTTCACTCAAACGAAATAATATCCTCTTAATATTTACATTCTACGTCCTATAAAATGGATATTATTTTAATATCTAAGTCAAAACGGCATCAGTAGGCTTCTGTAGTATTAAATCTACACGATATACAGTGTCACTTATATTTATTACCTGAGTAAAACTAGATTCTTGTTTTTTTCCAGAGGTATATTTAAGGGCGCAATTATAAAACTTGCACGCGGGACTTTGCAGTCTACCCAATACCGTTCGTATTTGACCTTGATGCCTTGGATACATTTTCTATCTGGCGAGTGTAAACCATTCGAGAAAATCCCTTTTGATATGAGCCACGATCACAGTGAACCCAATTGGTGGGGTGTAACCCCTGTGAAGGACTTCTTAGATGCATCAAAAAACAAAAAGTGGGACATGTAAGTACGGTCTAATGCATGATTAAAAATTATATCAACATACCATGTTGACAATCCCGTTAACGAGTTGTGATTTTTTTGCGTCTAATATGTTATGAGATAATAAAATGAATCCATATGTATTAATTATAAAGTGTATTGAATAAGTGTATACTGAATTTATTGAAATGAGAATAAAATATTGTATCTGAGTCTGTGGCGAGCAAATATTGTTTTATTTATTGTGTTCAATAAATTTAGTTTTGAATCTGAAAGAATATAATATTCTATTTATTACATACCTGAAATAAGAACGTTAGGCACTTTCGTTAAGCATGTAATAAATATGACCGCAAATGTCACACCTTTGCTATTTGCCTTCACATGTTGCACGACAAAAACGCATTATTTACTCCTGTGCAATTTATGTTCAGATGTCAAAGGATCACATTTGTTACCATTCTTTTTCATGCTAACAAGCACATATGACACCGATAATTGCCAATCAAGCAAGGCAAGGCAAACACCACTATATCCATGTGGTACAAGTTAGCAGTACAGCGGTAGAGTTTGTGACTCATAGCCCGTGGATTACAGGCTCGAAAATCAGAAATGGAATTTGATCACTATTCTAACAATCACTATTTATGGCTCGAACACTAATAAGCAACACTTGTCCAAGCAAATATTTTGTTTGTCCCTTGTTAAAAACCTCTGCAATGGGATTCCATTATTTTATCAAAATATACAAATATATTAAATGCACGTTGAAGATGATTTTTGTCATCAAAACAAATCTTTAAAATCCTGTATGTTGTAATTTAGGTTGGTACCACAATTGTGAAGTTTTATATATGTATATAATTATGCTTCTAAAACAATTTTCAAACATCGAATAATATGTTAAATTCGTACTGGAAATATTTGTTCAGAAACAGGTATAAGGACACAATATTAATAAGCTCATAGGTCATATTATTACATATATTTATTTCACACTGTAACATTCAGTTGAACTTTGTAAATAAGAACAATTTAACATGTTCTTACTATTTCTAGCCTTTTTCTTAATAAATCAAATTTCTCTGACACATAGAGGGCGCACAAAAATGATGACCCCTCCTAAGCACTCTTACTAGTGTGCATTAATTCAAATGTACCATCCATTGCAATTGTCGCACTGTCCCCATGTAATAAATTATACTTTGTAGGAATTTATAAAACTGCTTGCAAACAATATATAGTTTACTTATAGTTTACTTTCACTAATTTCTTCATCTATATTTGAATCAGAGTTTATTTAAGTGTCAACAGGTAGACCACCTGTAGATTAAGACATAGTACGTCCTGATGTTCCTGGATGAGGTGATGACTCTGATACAAGTTTGTTTTTACTTTTCTTTGTTGGTGTTTTTTGAATCGGTTGAACATTTTTGTTTTTGTTTGTGTTGTTTTGTTTGATTTTCTTTAGGTAAAGGTATGCTGAGAATATGTTGCTATGATGATGACATCATGTTACCCTGCATATTGGGTGTGTATTGTCTTTTCAATTCTGGAATGAACACTTTGGTTATCTTTTTAGCTTCAAGGAAACTTGGTTTTGTTGTTTCATGCTCATTTAGATGTTGTTCTGTTTCTTGTTCATTGTCATCATCTGTGTGATTGTAAATGGTAGCAGGCATAGTTTTGATGGATGGAATTATTGTTCTCTGCAGGGGAAACATGCCAGAGACTTCCATAAAGAAGACACAAGATTTGCTGGTGTCGTACCTTTGTTGTAAGCAGAACCAGATATTTAAGCGTTTGATGTGGGCCCCGGGTGTCTTCCTCATAAATGCCTGACATTCACTATGGTAAATCCTTTTAAGCGGGCCAAAACGACCACGTCCAGGGTTTGCGTTACGTGTAACGTACGAGGCGGTATTACAAAGGACATGATGTTATGTGCCGCACCCCATCCTTTAAGAGTTGGATTTATATGAGACTTGTGTCCATCAAACAGAAGCAAAAATTGTGGGGAACCATTGATTGGCACATATTTGCTAAAATGAATCTCCACATATTCATGAAACACAGCAGAGTTAGACACCCTGTTTCTGTTACAGTGTAAGCAGCGACTGGACATGCACCATTCAATAGACTATTTAAACGTTTCCAGGAAAAACCTAAAATGGAGGTAAATATACAAGTCCCAACTGCATTACATGCACTGTCTGACCTTTATTGGATGTTATTGCTTGAGTGCTGTTCCTTTTCCACAGATTGACATTTGAAGGGCTGTGCTCCATCATTAGACCAGTTTCATTAATATTTTATATTTTTTCCTGGTTTACTCGGCAAATTGTTTTCAGTCATTACTTTACCTAGTGCTGAAAAAAAATTGTTAAGAACTTCTTCTGAAAAACACTTTGTACGGATGAAAGATAACGTCTGTGTGTTTGAAAATGTGATCTCTGGATGACGCATCTTAAACCCATTATGCCATGATTATGCAAACTGAGAATCAGAATATTTTTCCTTCTAAATAAATGCATAACCAGTTGCGAGTGTCAGGACATAGACTATTCTGTAAATGGTAGCAGGCATAGTTTTGATGGATGGAATTATTGTTCTCTGCAGGGGGAACATGCCAGAGACTTCCATAAAGAAGACACAAGATTTGCTGGTGTCGTACCTTTGTTGTAAGCAGAACCAGATATTTTAGCGTTTGATGTGGGCCCCGGGTGTCTTCCTCATAAATGCCTGACATTCACTATGGTAAATCCTTTTAAGCGGGCCAAAACGACCACGTCCAGGGTTTGCGTTACGTGTAACGTACGAGGCGGTATTACAAAGGACGTGATGTTATGTGCCGCACCCCATTCTTTAAGAGTTGGATTTATATGAGACTTGTGTCCATCAAACAGAAGCAAAAATTGTGAGGAACCATTGATTGGCACATATTTGCTAAAATGAATCTCCAGATATTCATGAAACACAGCAGAGTTAGACACCCTGTTTCTGTTACAGTGTAAGCAGCGACTGGACATGCACCATTCAATAGACTAAACGTTTCCAGGAAAAACCTAAAATGGAGGTAAATATACAAGTCCCAACTGCATTACCTGCACTGTCTGACCTTTATTGGATGTTATTGCTTGAGGTGCTGTTCCTTTTCCACAGATGACATTTGAAGGGCTGTGCTCCATCATTAGACCAGTTTCATTAATATTTTATATTTTTCCTGGTTTACTCGGCAAATTGTTTTCAGTCATTACTTTACCTAGTGCTGAAAAAAAATTGTTAAGAACTTCTTCTGAAAAACACTTTGTACGGATGAAAGATAACGTCTGTGTGTTTGAAAATGTGATCTCTGGATGACGCATCTTAAACCCATCATGCCATGATTATGCAAACTGAGAATCAGAATATTTTTCCTTCTAAATAATTGCATAACCAGTTGCGAGTGTCAGGACATAGAATATTCGTATCCAATTCTTGCAATGTAAAAAGCGTGCTATGCAACATTTTGCTTCTAGGGGAAGGTCTTGAATTAACAGAGAAGTTTTCACCTTCAGAGTCAGGGTAAAATGGACTACGAAATATGTCACGTAGAGTACTATCTGGAATGCCATGCATCCTAGCAGCCTTATGAACTGATGCATATTTTACTGTCACTTCTTTATATGCTAAAGTGAAAAATGCTAGGTTGCACTGCCTCTTCTTGCCAGTCCTGTTCATTTTTGTAATAGTTGGAAGCTGAAAAAAAGGAAAAAGGTTAGAAAGGTTAAACAAAAGAAAAAAGTAAGAAACAAAAAAGTATTTCTCTACAAATATTGGTCAGAGGTTAAGGCCATTATTGACTATATAGAATTAAAAGTGAACATACACGTACAAACGACATAACCTTCTGTTGAAATGGTTTGAACCAGTTGCCGGTACGCAACGTAAACAATTCAAGACGGAAACGGAAGTTAAAGGGTTGCGAATGTCTAATGATTGTTATCATACGGGCATTCGCGATATAATGTTTATGACGGTATTATATATAGAAGGGATAATTATTAAGGTTGTCAAGGATATCAATATCAATCTTGTTTCAGGTCACATTTTGAAGATAAAGAGAAAATGTCAGCACTTTTTAAAATGGATTTCCTTTTGCCGCGAAGCATTTTAGCTGCAACAGGTTTGAAAGATCTAATGGGAATGATTCAAACACGATTGTTTCCTGTTGAGGTATGCCTTGCAAACATTATCTTTCACACCAAAAACTATGAGCCTCACACATTTTGGGACAAAAAGAAAGATGATGTAAGTGATTTAAATTAATTGTTTTTTTATTTTAGTCTATAATAGAAAGTAATAATTCAGTATTTAAATGGATTTGATTAACTTTTTGTCCTTTCATATTAACATTATAGTATGTTTTGGAATCAGAATGACGAAAATATACAGCATATAACTACTTTGATTTGTGTTCAACCTTTTTTCTGTGTGCTTCTATCACATCTGAGGAACCTTTGAATCAGAAACATGCTAAAAAATTTACATAGAATATATTTGTTACATATTAGGCAATTATCAGTTTACAAGAACTAGGTTTTAGGTGTTTTAAAAATCAGTTATAGCCATATCAGTATTGACTGCTTAAATTGCTGTGTGTTTTGAACCTTTAAACGTAATTAACGTCTCGAATTAAACTTTTTAAACGTTTTTGTACATTTCAACAAAGGTGCTTATATATATCCATTTATTTTCAAGAGCAAAATGAAGAACATCTTAAGTTTATCAGCAAAATTGAACCCTCACGCTATTTTAAATTAAAATTATTTTAAAACACTATCAATCGGCTGAAAAATTGCAACCGGAAGTTTGTTTAGAATCTTGTATCTATATATGGTATATCCTCATGTTGTATTATCATGTACCTTGAGAGGAAGTAAAGAGATCATTTATATTTTGTTATTGTTGAATTTAGCAAATAATACAAACTGTAAAAGAAAGGTTTAACTAAAACTGCTTCCCCATTGAATCATTGACAATATCGAGCCGGGTACAAAATGTGTTAGTATATATTTTTAAGAAACTATCATGCAGTTGCAATATATGCAAAATTCACATCCAAAAATCTGATAAAAATGCTTACATCAAAATATTGCTATGAAATATATTGCTGTATTCATTCTTATTTTGAATAGATGCTATGAATAATGATCTCCTCATGTAAAATTTATATAAAGAGGGCGAGAGGTAACTGGAAATTTCCTGCATTATTGCATGTTTGTTTTATCTTGTATCATATTACATCGCTACTTACACAGTAAGGAATCGATTTTATTGATAATGCATCATAGATATGTCTTATTTTACAGCTATTACAGGAGTGCATGAACTGCTTGTTGCAAAATATAGACAAAATCTGCTCAAAGTAAGTTTAATTTTGTAGGTTTAGATATCTCCATGACAATCTCTTTGTTATAGTTATTTCGCCTCGCCTTTTATGTAACCACGAGAGTTTAGCTGAGCAAAGGATATTTAATTAAACCTGTCTGAGTTTTGATATCTACATTATTTAATTTAAAACCTAAGGGTGTGTTTTTCATCTTATTATTGTGCCAAGGCAATTCGCCTCCTCCTTACTTGACAGGTATGTCTTGTGTATAACCCCTGCCAAAAAAGTCGGAAGAATAATATAAATAACAGTTCATCTGGCACAACATCCAATAATTTATAAGCTTCTTTCAGACCGAACAATAAAGAATATAACCGCATAACACGTGTAAAACGTCGGTTTAAATGAATTTGTTTATATTTATAAAGTACACATAAATATGAGCCATACCTTACAATGTACTTAGTAATGAAAACCCAATATTAATGCATATAATGACATGAAGAAAAAAATCATTATATACTATCTATTTTTCTAGTGCTTTATAGAGTTATAGCTCTTTGTAACTTTTCTAAAGACTAATGAGCTAGGGTTTAATACACTTTTATCTGTAATATTTTAGTATGCAATTTTACTTTCCCTTTATCAGATCTTTTGTACTAATTAAACACAATAAATAACGGATCTTGGTCAAAATTAATAACTTTATGAAGTTGTAGTGTGTGTTTAGGTTCTTTGTAAATAGATTCAATGAAAACTGTGTTAAATTTTATAGTTTCTGCATAATGTTAATATCGGAAAATATTAACATATCAAAATATTACATTATTTGTTTTTAATTCGAAATATTTAAGACAATTGAAGGTGATGTATTCAATAGCTTATGCTTCTAGGTTGTGATTTTTTTTTCAGAAGTGTTTGCTTGGAAGTGGAAACAGAATTGAGCTATAAAATGGCAATTCAACTCGTAATGGAATGTTTAAAAACATATTCTTACGAAGAAAAGGCAATGTTAAGTAGTGTACAAATATTCCTTACCTGCGTTGTCCAGTTTGAAAAATGTACTTCCGATAGGACATTATCCGAAAGCAAGAGGCATAAAGTTGCAGATGATGTCAAAAAGATTTGCTCAAAAGTAATAGACTGGATGAAAAGATTGAGTTCCAGATCCCAATCTGACAAGGAAAATTATCTTAAGGTTGTTATACGTGTATCTAGGTCTAATTATTTATGTATTGATTTGATTATTCATGTATTGATTGTTTTCCTACACATGTGTATCTGTTTATTATCATAATATAAATATAACAATAGCATTAAGCTGAACAACGAGTTGTAACGATGAAAGCAATTGGTTCTTCCCATATATATTGAATAAGCTAAATGATATTACGATAGTTGCAAACCCAAATAAAACAAGATAAGAAAATGTAAATAGTGTATGTACAAGAAAGAGAAAAGAGAGAAAAATTTGGTTCAGCTTGTTAGAAAATCTAATGGACATGGCAAATACTGTTTATATCACAATGTTAGATAATTATCTTTTTTTTTAAATCTATAGACATTTTTAATTCTTTAATATTTGTACTTTGTCAAAAATAAAAGAGTTGTCCTTATAAAATGAAATGATATTCTACATAAACGGTTTTTATGCATTTTACAGGAAATTTAGTTGTTTAATGGGTAAGATCAAATTTTATTTCATCAAAATTGAGCTTCTTAAATTGAATTCCACGAGTGGCGTTGAGAATTTCTACCACAAGAAATAACATTAAATCTTACATAATAAACACATTTACTTTTTATCTTTTGCTTAACAAAGAGTTTAAATGACATTTTTTCAATATTAACTTGACTATTAAAATCTGTTTTCCCTACAGGAAGCCTCTTTGTAGACGAATTATTCTTTATTACACGAAAATTTGAGCTATAGAATTATATATGATCGTGTGCTTTAATAAACCACATAAACTATTGAATGAGATGGAAACATTACAAAATACGGTTAAACAATATGTCTTTATCTGTGAAACCTACCAGGCGTATATGTGCAAGGTATGCGGAGTGATAGGGCGTCAGCCATTTACTTGATATTGTGTATTTGAAGAGATGAATTATTTTAATATTGTTTTTATTTGATGATTTCAACATCTCTTCAAATGAAGGGAAAATCAGTTAAGGATTGTAACAGACAATCAATAATTGTTGACAGATGTGTGTAAATTCAAAAATTGACTAGGAATTTGGAAAATAAGGACTTTTTTGATAAGTTTTCTTTCGAACGGTGGGCTTTTTACTTATTGTTCTAGCAGATTACAGTCAAAACAAATTTCTACACATTGCAGTAGAAGTAACAGTAACTGTAATTGCTCGCAGATTTCTTAACTATGCAAAAATGTCTTCAAAAACAGTTTAACATGCGAAAAGAATGTAATTATCAGACAGACTTTTTTGAATGTAATAAAAGTTATAAAAACGATATTTGCGGTGGCTTAATTGAATGAATCGCAGTACGTTTTATTTAACTGATCACATGTGTATTTTAAGGTCAATAATTAATTTCAGCTGTGTTTCAATGGTCTAAACAGTCCTGATTATGACGAAATTGTAAGCGAAAATAAAAGTCATACATAAAAATCCCATTTCTATGCCCCCGAAGGGAGGCATATTAAAATCGCTCATACTGTCTGTCTGTCTGTCTGTGCGTCCCCACTTCATTCGTGTCCGGACTTTGTCATACATTGAGCGATTTTGAAATAGATTGGCACACATGTTAACCACATCAGGATGATGTGTTGTGTCCAAAATATTACGTGCCTTCCTTATAGGTCAAGGTCACACTAACATTTTGAAGTTTACTTGATCACAATAAGAGTTTATAGGTACACACATTTGTGTCCGGACTGTAACGTTGTCATGCAGCGGATGATTTAAGAATAATTTGTCATAAATGTCTACCAAATCAAGACAATTTGTCGCGTCCAAGAATCACGTACCTACCTCAAAGGTCAAAGTCACACTATCATTTTGAAGTCACACTATCACAATTAGAGTTTATAGATACACACATCGTTTCCGGACTGTATCTTTGTCATGCATTGAAGAATTTTAAAAAAATTATGCATAAATGTTAACCACATTGAGACGCCATGTCTTGGCACAAATTTCTACTACATCGACAGACGATGTGTTGTGGCTAAGGGTCTTGTCCGTCTGTCTGTCCCCACTTACACAACAATCATGTCCAGACTGTAACTTTGTCCTGCATTGAAGGATTTTGAAATAGCTATGCACAAATGTCTATCACATGTCAATGTTGTGTCACGTCCAAGAACCACGTCCCTTTTCAAAGGTCAATGTCACACTTTATTTTGAAGGTTCATGCTATCACAATCAGAGATTATAGGTACACACATTTGTGTCTGGACTATAACGTTGTCATGCATCGTAGGATTTTAAAATAACTAATATCTACCACATCAAGATGCGGTGTTGTGTGTAAGACCCATGTTACTACCTCCAACGTCAAGGTCACTCTATATTTTGAAGGTACTTATGCTTATAAGAAGAGTTTGAAGGTACACATAAGTTTCCAAACTGTAACATTGTCATTCATTGAAGGATTTTGAAGGATATTAAAATAACTTGGCATAAATGTCTACCACACCAAAATGTTGTATCGCATCCAAAACCCTTGTCCAAATGTGTTAAGTTTGCTATAAATAGCATTTCATTTCACAAGGACAATAATAAGCAATTAGGTACTTTTATTCTCTTTCCTTTTCATAATACCTGCATGTTTAAGAAACCTTTTCGGGGGCATTTGTCACTTGCGTGACAGCTCTTGATATAAATATTTTTTGTGAATTTTAATCAAGTTTTTATCTTTATATCATTTGAATAAAACAGGTTTGGAAATCGCTTCATGAACAAGACACAGAGTCAGATATATTACAAGCCTCCTGGAATAAAGAATTGTCAGTTCAGCTGGCAAAAACATTTGGAACCTATGTATGTATGAATTTTCGCATTTTATTTTCTAGCATAAAAATTATAAAATACAGACTGAAGTGAGGTTGGCCATAGGTAACATTAATGAAAACGATGTAAACGTAAGCAAGTTCTTACATTGAAATATTAGGGGGGAAAAATTGCCGTCCTTTTATTGCAATTTCTGTAGCAACTTTGCTATATTCTATCTAAACTGTTATTTATAACTTATGGCGCAATCTTAACTGTAGAAAAATAGATTAAAATAAAATAAGAGAATAATTTACATTTGATTATGCAAGTACAATGAATGGCTTATTTATTTTGTCAAAATGTTTCAAAGGGCAGTTTGATCACAATATGTCTAATGGTCAATATTCAATAATTAATGTAAGTGAATTTTACTGGTTTAAATGTTTTATTCTCAAGTATCTATGTGTAATGTACGACAATGATGTATGTCTGATACTATTTTGTCCGCGGGTAGTTTCGACAACCATTTGTCTGATTAAATTAAACCAACACGGAAAAGATTATCGTCTTCAGTCTTATTGTGATAATTGTATGCATGTTTGATTGTATAAAATATTTTGGCCGTTTGAGTTGATACACGAGGTTAATGTCGATCTCTAGTGAAAGCTCTGTTGTAATACACCGATATTGAATTGATCATGGCATAACAATTATTCTTGAAGTGTATACAATATAAATATATCGACCGTTTATACCTTAATGATGTTGATACAAATGAATTTACAAAACAACAAGAACAACTTAAAGTAAAAAGTAAAATGTTTGGTAATAATTTAAATCGGTTTCACTATGTACAACGAAAATAAAAACTTTCAATATATCTTCTTTTAGTGATAGCTGAATTAAATATAACCTACTCAATGCCATCAAAATGTGTGTGCCAACTTGTATAGACTCAATCAAACCGAGTCTTTATTTCCATGTTAGTTTGATGTGATTAATGCTTCCGAGGGATCACTTTGTTTCCAGATTTTCTTAAATATCTAACATTATCACCATTTGTTTTATTTTTTGAAAACAAAGTACTGAAATGATCATAAAAGTCTTTCTTACATTTGTGTGATTTTAGTTTAGCCTACATTCTGTTTTCAAATCTTTCATTTTTCTTACTGATAAATTTTCATGTCAATATAAAAAGATATAATTAGTAATCAAATTGTCATTACCTAAGATATGGTCAATTAATTGTATATGTCTATGTGAAAGATTCACAGGAATTAACGGTGATTACTTTTCAGTTTTCAGTGTCACACCCATCTAACTTTTGATCTTAGACCGAAAATTTCGGGGGAGCATATAGTCGGCGCCTTGTCCGTCTGTCCGAGCAAACATTTTGGGTTTAGGGGCTATATAACAGTAAAGAGAACAAAAGAGAACAATAGGTTCATTCCGTGATCAAGGGGTTTATGGGCTAGTAGCCCTTAAGAAAACAAAGAAAATAACAAAGAAAATAGCCCCTAAACCCAAAATGTTGGAACGTCCGTCTGTTCGTCCGTCCGTCCGTTGTCTTGTCCGGAGCATAACTTGAAAACCTTTGGAGATAATTTGTTTAAACTTCATACAGTGGTAGAGGGCATTGAGGGGGAGTGCAGTGTCAAAGAACCATAACTCTATTTTGCCCGGTTTTTGAATTATCTCCCTTTAAAGAAAAATCTTGTCCGGGACATAACTCTAAAACTATAAGAGATGTCAACATGAAACTTTGTAGGTGAATAGATCTCGATGGGTAGATGTGCAGTGCATAAGAACAATAACTCTTTTTGTCCTAATTTTGGAGTTCTTTGCCCTTTGTTAATTCTAACATTTTGAACTTTGTCCGGAACATAACTCTAAAACTATATGAAATATCAAGATGAAACATTGTAGGTAGATATATCTCATTGAGTAGAAGTGGAGTGCAAAAGAACCATAACTCTGTTAAGCCTAATTTTTGAATTATCTCCCCTTTTAGAAAAATCTTGTCCAGGACATAGCTGTAAAACTATAAGATATATCAACATGAAACTTTGTAGGTAGATATATCTCAATAGATAGATGTGCAGTGCACAAGAATCATAACTCTGCTTTGCCTAATTCTGGAGTTATTTTCCTTTGTTTATTGTTACTTTTTGAAGTTGTCCGGGACATAACTCGGAAAGCATAAGAGATAGCGACAAGAAACTTTGTAGGTTGATAGATCACATTGATTAGAAGTGCAGTGCAAAGAACAGTAACTCTGCTTTGCATCATTTTGGAATTATTGCACTTTGAACTTTTTCCAGAGACATAACTCTGAAACTACAAGAGGTGTACTTTCCTGTGTCCAAAACCTATTCGGGGAGCATCACCCGGCTCAAACCGGGCTCTTGTTTCCTCAACTGGCAGGCTGTTTCAATTTCAAACTGAAAATTTCCTCGTTATTTTGAGCATTTATACCTAGTGATTGTGCAGTAGCAGTCATATTTCCCTGCAGACTAAACTACAACTAGCACAGGCAGTGACAATCCTGGGTTAATGATTATATCAAATTCCATGAAACTTGAAGACCTTTGTAGCTATTCAGATACATTAATATAATCAAGTTTTTGTTTACGTACAAATGGATCTAAGCTAAATGAACCAGAACATACTGTTGTTATTTCAGAAATGGAAGAATGCTTTGCCATGTATAAGATTTTCTCATCATTTTCTTTTGATTTATATAATATTAAAAACGTTTAAAAAGTTTACCCTTTTCAAATTTGCTTTGGTCGAGATATCTTATTTAAACAGTATACAATTGCATAGCATCAAACACATTAAGTTATTGTTTTCTTTATTGTTTCGTTATTTGAGTAATGAAATATAAAATGTGTTGCGTCCGAGAGCATGCTCGCTTAATACAGTTTTTTTAACCTGTGCTATACAGATTTTCAACAGAATATTTGCATAATTATCTAAATGGTAAATGGTGCGTAAACGATTAACAAAGCACATAATTTCTGTGTGTCAAATACGAAAAAGGTTTTAAGTTATGGTCCACATCCCGGGGAAAAGTTCTTATTCGCGTAGTTCTTACAATAAAAAAATTCGCACTATTTGTACTAATGTCTGCAAAACATACAATTTATTTAAAGACCAAGATAATTGTGGAAAACCAAAGAGTCTCAACGTCAGGTTTGAGTTTACACGATTTTAGAACATTTAATATTTACATGGCGTTTTGCAACTAAATCTTGTCGCCGGACAACAGGGACTGACAGAAAATGAAATATGTAATGGTTTACGTACATGCGGCATTCTAACACATTGACTCCTTCATATCATTGTTTTGTTCTTAGACTATCAGAAAGCAAGTGTCATGGAACCTCGTTGCAACACACAATTCATTCAATTTAAGGGCAAAGAGCTCTCAGTAAGAGTTTGGCTACATGACAATATACATGCTCAAATTAATGTCGTGAAACAAATAGAAAATGATTTATTTTATTATTGTTAATTTTTTTTTATTGGGCAATTCGAGTAAATAAAAAAATAACACAAAAACAAACAAACAAACGTGTCATCGTATATCATCATATCTGGCGCTTGCATTAAGTGTATATTACTCTAGCATTTGCTGCGGTATCCGAAAGATATATATTTTTTTAATGACTTTTCTTTGAAATGTCTCTTATTTCAGTATATGTATTTGCGAAAAAAAAATTCTAGCACATGAAGGAAAACTGGAAAATCAGGCTTTTAGAGATGAAAAGCAGTTATAATATAAGGTTCTTATTGTCCCCTAAGTCCACTACCTATCCGTTATAAGCTCGCCTGGATTTCTTAGTTCTCATCTGTATTAACTTTATGATTCTCTCTCAAAGATTAAGGTCTTATAATGCCCAAATGAGCTGTTTTTGTTACTGTAAGCAGTGCAGTATTGTTCATTACAAAAGCTTCCGTGCCGGAGTAATGCCACTGAGGTAACAAAATGCCCATGCCCTTTAGGTTAATTATTTACACATTTGTAAAGTTAAAACGGCTAAAAAAGCTTCGTTTCTAAATACCACAATGCCCAGACATGTTTTGTATGTAGTAGTGTAGTCATCAAAAAATTAGTTTTTGCTCCATTCATCAAAACTACCCCCAGTGGGTATTAGTTAATGTAAACTTGTATAGGAAAATACATTTAAGTCTTCTTTTATGTAACAACAATGCCAAGGCCTTAGATATTTGACCAAAGACATTTAATAGCACACATGTTTTAAAAATTATGAAGCCTGGGGAAAGATGATAAACCAATTTGCTAGATTTTCTAGCAATGTATCTCAGGGAGATCATGACCCTCTTGTTAATTCGTTGACGTTCAGCAAACATACCATTGTATTCGGGCGGGGATTTTATTTCAAGTACCAAAGTTTTAAACAACCCCCTTCGCGATTGGGCAATTAAAAAGGGATAAAAGGGTTTTTAAACAATACTTTTTTCGAAAAAAAAAAAGGCACGGGGCTAAAAACCGAAAACCTTCACTTAAATTCAGTTTTAACATATAAAAAAGGGAAAACCAAGAAAAACCATTTAACAGAATTTACATTGGGAATTCTTGTCACCCTACAATACCTTGTTATTATCTTATCAATCGTTTTCATTTAACTAAATTTTAAAAAGGACAACATTTTTAAAATTGGAAAATAAATATTGCTTATCGTGTAGTACTACAAGTTCGGGCACTCTGAAGAATATATTATTCTTGCTGAAGGTACTTTCAAAAGATAAATGGGGGACATTTTTATTTCAGCTACAACGAAGCAAGACATGAATTGGTTTGTTAAATACTATTGTAGGAACTACGACACTTTCAATCAAAACATGCAGAAACAACTGGGCAATGTTGCATTTGAGGTATTTTTCTTTGGGAAAATCAAGCATTAAGAAACGTTTGATATTTAAACTTTTAACATATTAAATCATGTATTAAGAAAAGGTTTGTTTATTTCCAAGACCTTATGAATATTTGCTTGCATTTATTTTGGGTGCTTGGTTTAAATTGTTTAGTATAACTTTCAAATTCTTATTAAGACAAAGTAACATATATTGTACATATTCAAAATAAAGATATCTGGCAATTGCATCATGTTCCAAAAATTATTATAGGCTGTGAAAAGAGGAGACGCACTCGAATATCAAACCTTTGCAGATAAGGGAAGCAAGGTATTTGGGGAACTGCTTTCCAAGCTTTTTTTGTCAGAGTGGCAGAAGTTCGAAGGGGAAAGCAATAATGATGAACACATGATTGTCAAGTTCCTTTTGAATTGGTCAGCTTTCAGTGAATACTTGAAAATATATTGTAAGTTTTTCAGATAATATTGCAATCGTAACTTAACAAACTAAATAGCCAAAAAGAAGAGGCAGGGGTTCATAATTATTAGCTTGTCTCAACAATTTAATCTGATTTAATTATGCAATTAATGTGTCGACTTTGCAAGAAATGGACATAATTATTATCTAAATTATTTTCAATATTTTCAATCACAAACAACTTCTCTTATGCATTATTTCTAAACTTGAAAAAATCTAAATAAATAGCTATTCGTGTTCTGTTCACATGCTTAAAGTTGCAAACAACCAAACGTTACTTAAAGAGCTAAAAACCTTAAAATGTTTGAATTCTGGAGAAAAACTTCATTAAATTCAAAGGAAACTTCCGTCTCGCTACAACCTATTAATTGATGACATCGGTTAGCCCTTTTAATTTACAATATTTTTTCAAGTTGAGAATACAGTGCTAAGCGACATTGAAATTCTTTTTATAGCATGGGTAATATTATTTAAAAAAAAGTTGTATACTCATCTTCCGGTAGAAATATTGTTGTTTCTGAAAATCATTTGAATTTTGGAAATGTTAACATTTGAATACTGAAATCATTTAATATTTGTATCTGTATTGTCTGTTACTGGCGAAGTTGATGCTGTCATTTCATTAACAACACCAGTTTCTTTAAATAGAAATATTTCATTCTTTCTGTTTGAAACTATAATGAGTTCATTCTAAAATATCAGATATCTACGTGTGTACTTAAAATAGATAATATTAAATCTAAAAGTGACTGTCTAGCAATTATATGTTGTCTTTTTAGATATCAAATTATAACTTAATCCTGATATACAGTACTCACTTAACACTCAAAAAGATACCCTAAAACTGTAAGTGTTACAGTATATTTATATATTGAGTGAGTACTGTATATCATTATTAAGCTATAATTTGATATCTAAAAAATACTTATAATTGCTATATTTATACGGTATTGAAAAATGTTTTCATTTGAATAATTGCAGTCGGTGACAAGAAACTTATGCAGATGTTAAGCGATAATTGCATAACAAAGGTTGTATTGGCAGCGTCAAAGATAGAAAATCTAGCTGAAACGCTTTTGGAAGGCACGTTGACAGTAGATAACTTATATCTTATTATTGAGAAGAAGACAATGTTTTTAGAGTTGATAAATCTTCTTCCAAAGAAAATATCGCGGGAACTGATAAGTAACGCTATAGCAGTACGACAGAATGAGATTGATACATTCAAAGAGTATATGAAGCAAGTTTCAAATCTGTCTACCATGTGTCAATCTTTGTCTGAAGGTGAGTCATACATCTTTTTTACTTCTAATTTAAGGATTGTTTTCGCTGAATAAGAATTAAGTTAACCCAGGTAATGTTCGATTAAGAAAAAAACGTAAATAATTAAACACACTGCTTAAAAATGTAGGTATTATATTGATGAGTAAATGCAAACAAATAAGGCTCCTTTAATAATTCTTAATACACTTTTTTAGAATATTTCACGTAGAACTGTACATAGAGAATATCAATGATTTGTGATGAAAAACTGATTTTCTTGAACGTGTTGAATGACATTAAATTATGCGTGCCTCTGGCAAGCATAATATTCTTTTATATTCAACGATTTCAATTAATTAAGTAATGAAGTTTTATGAATATAAGTATATTTTAATTATTACATATCCAAAATAAAGGCTGTTGCCTATAGCGCAACGCTAATATCGCGCTAGTTTTTAGCAATATGTTTGTATAAAGCAAATGACGTGAAGTCAAAATATATGCAATATCGTTTTACGGAGTTGCAATAGCGTCAAGGGTATAGCGATAAATCATAAATTGGCATAACGTAGTGAAATTGTAAAACATCTTTGGTAAAAGCTTGGAAGGAAAAGAAAACTGTTCATTTTATGTGCAAGTTGAAGTGATATTTCAATGGTTAACACCAGCAGCGTTCCTCGTAAACATTTTTAAGATACCTTTTATGAGCAAGTTCATACAATTGCAACGCTTATCATTCAAAACTTTTGTCATAATTTTGTTTTGTTAAAAAAAAATTTTATTAATTTTTTTTTATTTCAATGCAATACAATATCAATAATGAAATATGAGTAAGCAGTCCTCGAATATATAAACAAAACTAGGTTATAAATAAGTATAACAGCTAATATATTATTCTCTGCAACAGTTGACAAGACAGAAATTGATTTGTTCATGCGGCGTCAACCCAAGATAGGCCAATTTAAAATCAGCGATTTATGTCAAGTACAACGGATAGATGAAGATACTTGTAGGGACATACTAAATTTGCATCCAAAGACGATTGACTTTGAAAAAAGTCCAAAAATCGGTGGAATTCTCCCTGAATTTTGTAGATGTTGCAGTAGTACTACTTTCGTTGACATGTGGCATATGAAGTGTCGTGAAGTAGGTGACAGTTGTAAGACATTTGATGATGTATTGACAAAAATCTGGAATGCAGTCAAGGAAAGGTAACAATGATTAATCATTGTCATAGCTTTTAAAATGTAATTAATTATAATTTTTCTTAAAATATTTTCCGTAATAATGCCTCCGCTACGTCACGCAGATAGTATGTCTAAGTAATATATTACCAGTAACGTACTCGTTTTCAGGATTTTAGCTAGCAGTTGATACTAACATTTAAGGGGAACGGTAGCCAAATGAATAATGTCACTGCCTCTTAAATTCTCGTGTGTTCAAGTATACGGTCATATTTCCAACTTAGACACAGTTTTGTAAATAAATGTCAATAATTTGTGAGTGGTTTGAGTTGGCTAAATCTTTTCTCCACAATCGGCAATAAGTGAAAAAAAGTTTAACGTAATCTATACAAATCATATAGGATGGTCTCCTATGGAACAGCTGTTCTTACTTTATACAGAAAATTGTAGAAATAAAAATAATTTACATTTACTATTACATTCTATTGTTTGATTTTATTAACCTGTCAATTCCATACTGATTATACGGTCAATGCACGGAACATATTTATATTCGATAAATGTTCGATAAATTCCGTGAGATTTACGCAGTAAGATATGATTAAAATTCATCGGGTTTCTATACATTAGTCATACTGACCGTTATAGCGCAATAGGGTAAACTACGGGTATATAATTTCTAAATGGCCTACGTGTTGTAAGATCATAATATATTCATAACTATTTTCGACATTTTTGAAGTTGTGATTGTTCTTTCTGTTTTTAATAGGTTTTGCACTTTTTTGTGAATACTATACTTTTGTATATAACATTGTTGAAGAATTAATATTCAAAATTCATTCGGATTAAGATCAATAAATGTCATTTCAGTGCCGTAAAATACAATAAGAAACGTGACAATTCAGTGTTTCTTAGTTGTTTTATATCTGTGTAGAAAATTCTGAAAGCTCTTGACCAATTTCATTATTGTATACTTAAAAATAAAGAAAAAATAAGTATAAAAATAATTGACGTCTTAAAAGAATGTCAAAAAGAAGGGATCGAACATTGGGCCTCTCATACATTAGGTAATCACTTTACCGACTTTGCTTTTGCTGATGTTACTAGAACCTACATTAAGCTTGGGGGAGTTTTCCAAACGTTAGTTATATACTCCATATTATTTATCGTAAAATAAACGGACAAAACCGAAGTGGGATCGAATATTTAAATGAGTACCATAATGTATTCATAATTGACAGGTCAATAAAATCAGACTATATTACATATGGACTTTTTATTATTTATTTACGTTTATTACGCATGTAATTCAAAGCATAAGTCGATGACATAGATTAGAAACATCTAAATAAATCGGCTATGTTTTAAACGGGTACCCAAAAGGAGAACACTATGGTACTTATTGACACGAAAATAATGGTGTCAATTTAGGCACATCACTTCAAAAAAAAAATCCTTGTATTTCACTTTTAAATTAATCAAAATTTTCATTTTTTAAAATTATTAACTTTTCAAATTTTACAACATTTGATGTTTTTATATAATTTATCATGTTTATATAAATTAAAATGTCTTTATAATAAAATGTCTGTTGCATGAAACTGTCAGTTCAGTTAGTTAATCTTGGGTAAAATATTTTCTGAAAGCTTTGTATTTATGAAAGAAGTATGTTAGAAATGAAAATATTTCAAATTATTTCTGTTTCAATACCAAAGCAACACTTCCGGTTTCACTAAAACAGCTGAAACAGCTGAAAGGTAGCGCTATATGTGCATAAAACATATTTCTGATTACACGAAGTTGGGACAAGTATAGTATATCTATATACCCAATAAATGTATAATGCATTAACACATATACATGAACTTGCATTTCAACGGTTTTGTTTTTCTCAATAAAGGCAATAATTACCGTGATTCGTATAACAGAGTTATTATAAAGCATGTAAATCAAGTTAACAATAACTTCAATTGATTATAATACACCTTAACGAATGTAATTATGTGGCGAACCTTTTGGACGGACAGTCCGTTTGAATATCTGGCCGACTGGTCTTCTAGGTGTCTTTATACCGCTGAAACAATTAGATTTAAACATAAAATGATGTATTATTATAAGGTCTTGCCAATGACGACCATTAAGTTATCTTAATCATCAATGTTAATGATCTCGAATGTTCCTAAAATTGACATAATTGGTTATAACTTGATGTTTTGGGTTCGTATATGAGCAAAACAACTGCTAGACAAAACCGGAAAGCAGGTTAAACTCAACTTGACCTTGATTTATATATTATCCTCAAGGGTGAATGTTTTTTTTAATTTAGACCTTGTATATCAGCACAAATTATTTTTGAACATAATCAAACAAATACATCATACAGCCCGAATGGATATATTTTTAACAGTACTTGTATTGATTTAATTTCATATGATTTTGTTATATAATGGTGGTTTAAGTTTAAAGTAGACAAAACAATATCCAGGACCCAATTTTCACATTTAGTAATTGCAATATTGTCCTTTGTAATACCTTTACAAAATATTAATGTACTTGCCTTTGGTAATAAAATTTGCTTGTTGTGGCCCTTATTTGAATAAAAACTAGTTGAAAGGTTAATGTATAACCTTCAGTGATAACACTAGTAACATATTCTTGAAAATTGGTCAGCAATATCATATTAAGCTCTTTTTTATTACCGTTCATATTTTGCTTTTCCATGAACAAGCAACTGTGTTTTTCTTTTTTGATTTTTATTCCAGTCTCTTAAGTGAGTACAAAATTTTGAAATTGGCTTTGATATTTTATTTAACCAAAACTAGATCTAATTCATGTATGAATCCAACAGCATATAATAATATGAAATTTATTATAACTGTAATGTCACGTTTGAAGTGGTTTTCGCACTTTATAAACAGTATTGAACGTTTTATGTTAAAGTAGCCCTTGAACTTTTTTTGTACATTAAACAGTTTTGAACTTTTGAGAAAACAAATAGAAACTGGTGACACGACATTCAAGGAATTTGAGCGGTTATTCTGTGATAGATACCGTGATGACTTCAAATCAATGAAAGAAGAACTGCTAAAAATGCAGTTGAAAGCTGATGTAATTGACAGTAGAATAGAACAGCTACGAAAGTTTCAACAGCTACAAACTTGCAAGTTTGGGGCAAACAGCATTCTTCAATTTGTACAACAATACGAGTTGACTGGCGACTTTGAATTAGTCAAGACTATAGCTTCTGTAAGTATTTTTGATCGAAGGCCGTCTATGAATAGTTTGAGTTCCTGTAAAATTTACAGGGAAGAACTATATCTAAGTAGCATTTTCATTGGTCATTTCAAAATAACAAACTAAAACCTGGGAATCTCATTAGCCATTTTGCTTTTAAAACCTTATAAGTATGCCCACTTCAAACAAGAAGTGGTATATTGCTTTGCATTTGTCTGTCTGTCGGTCCGTCGGTTCGTCGGTCTGTCGGTCCGTCCGTCCGTAGACCAAATGGTTTCCGAGTGATAACTAAAGAGCCCTTAGGCCTAGGGACTTTAAACTTAGTATGGTGATTGGTCATGACAAGTAGATGACCCCTAGCGATTTTAGGGTCAAGGGGTCATAGGTCAAGGTCACATTGACATTGTAAGTAAAAACGGTTTCCGATCAATAACCAAAGAATGCTTAGGCCTAGGAACTTCAAACTTGGTAACTATAATGATTGGTCATGACCAGTAGATGACCCCTATTGATTTTGGGATCAAGAGGTCAAAGGTCAAGGTCACATTGACCTTGTAACTAAAATCGGTTTCCGATCAATAACTAAAGAAGGCTTAGGCCTAGAAACTTCAAACTTGGTATGATGATTGGTCATGACCAGTAAATGACCCCTATTGATTTTGGAGTCAAGAGGTCAAAGGTCAAGGTCACATTGACCTTGTAAATAAAACGGTTTCCGATCAATAACTAAAGAACCCTTAGGCCTAGGAACTTCAAACTTGGTATGATGATTGGTCATGACCAGTAGATGACCCCTATTGATTTTGGGGTCAAGGGGTCAAAGGTCAAGGTCACATTGACCTTGTAGGTAAAAACGGTTTCCGATCAATAACTAAAGAATGCTTAGGCATAGGAACTTCAAACTTGCTTTGATGGTAAAAACAAAGAAACTTCAAACTTTGTATGATGATTGGTCATGACCAGAGGATGACCTCTATTGATTTTAGGGTCAAGAGGTCAAAGGTCAAGGTCACATTGACCTTGAAGATAAAAACGGTTTCCGATCAATAACTAAAGAATGCTTAGGCCTAGGAACTTAAAACTTGGTGTGATGATTGGTCATGACAAGCAGATGATCCCTATTGATTTAGGGGTTAATGGGTCAAAGGTCAAGGTCACATTGGCCTTGTAGGTAAAAACGGTTTCCGATCAATAACTAAAGAATGCTTAGGCATAGGAACTTCAAACTTGCTTTGATGATTGGTCATGACCAGCAGATGACTCCTATTGATTTTTGGTCAATGGGTCAAAGGTCAAGGTCACATTGACCTTGAAGGTAAAAACGGTTTCCGATCAATAACTAAAGAACACTAAGGCCTAGGAACTTCAAACTTGGTATGATGATTGGTCATGACCAGCAGATAACACCTATTGATTAAGGGGTCAATGGGTCAAAGGTCAAGATCGCATTGACCTTGTAGGTAAAAACGGTTTCCGATCAATAACTAAAGAATGCTTAGGCATAGGAACTTCAAACTTGCTTTGATGATTGGTCATGACCAGCAGATGACTCCTATTGATTTTTAGTCAATGGGTCAAAGGTCAAGGACACATTGACCTTGAAAGTGAAAAGGGTTTCCGATCAATAACTAATGAACGCTTAGGCCAAGGTACTTCAAACTTGGTGTGATGATTGGTCATGACCAGCAGATGACCCCTATTGATTTTGGGTTCAATTGTCAAGGTCACATTGACCTTGTAGGTAAAAACGGTTTCCGAACAAAGTTGTACGGAGGACATACTGGAATCAGCTTTTCTGTCTGCTTGGTTTTGCTTTTCTGTCCTGAATTAGTTAAAAATCCTTTATTCTGCTGTCTTCATATTTGTTTGGAGGTTGGTCATGACCAGTAAATGACCCCTATTCATTTTGAGGTCAGTAGGTCAAAAGTAAATGTCACTTTGATTTTTGCCATTTTAAACATATACAATACATAACTTAGCAATGTACTGGCTTAATATCCTAAAATTTGGCAGGGATGTTGTATTTGGGTTGAAAATAACCACTGTTGATTTTGACAAAACGTATGCTGGGGTATATAAAGTTAATATTTTCCATATATTTTTGCATATTAATAAAATCCTCTATTACCGCCAACGATTAAATGGTTTGTCAATTATAATTATTTTTCAATAGTATTTTTAGATTTCACAGTTAGGTTGCTAACGATTTTTCCAGATATTGAAATTCCATGGATTAAGATACGACAAACATTTTCCTTTAAACTTGATTTTATTAGACTTCAATCGCTTATTCATAAGAATTCTGTTTAAATCTAGAATGGCATTCCGAATTATAAATATTGCCAACAGAAATATGTTTCAATTTTATTCTAACGGGAATTCATTCTCTATAAACGATAAACACGATGGTGAAAATGAACTGAAGGGAAAATTTTGAGTACGAGTAACATTGTTATGGTCAGTTAATGCTTTGTACGTATTTGCTAATGGATTTAATAGTTGAATTGTATGAGATATTGGTATACTTTTATTTTGAAAACGTCAATATTTTTTACAAAATATAATTTATAATGATTTGATGATTTTAACTCTAAACAATTATACGTAAAACATTACGTAATATCAAAAATATAACATCAGAGATGACAATTGAGATACCTGCACCCATGTAAAAATATTTTAGTCATGGAAATTTTGCTCGAAGAGTAATGGATTCGTGTCTTTCAGAACCTTCTGATATTCAAATATTTCAATGCCAAAGCTAGAGTCTTGGGAATATTTTGTTCTTGGTCGGAATATTGCTTCTACCTCGTTGAGGGGAGATATATACATGTACCATATATAAAAAAGCACCATACATGAACTTGTAGTACCTTTTATAGACTAACCTTACTGAGAGCCCTTTATAACTCTTTTAAATCATAACTTTTACTTTGCAACCATAAATCTGAATTTCAGGAAGTAACTATAGTCATATTTTATCATTAAATAGGAATTGTTTACATTTTTTCATGAATACAAAAATCCGAAACATTTTTTGCAAATAAACATATATTAAATTCGGTCAAATCTTTGTTTTTATAGGTACTTCTTTATATCTTACTGATGTTTTGTGATCTGTGTTTTCAAATATCTTTTGATAAGTCATAATGTTTTCGATTAAATTATGTCTGATATTTATATATTAACAATAAGGTAAAAAGTTATCTTTTTTAATGTGAGCAGATACTGAAACAATTTGAAAGCAGTGTATATATAATATTTAAAAGTGATGCGTGTATATCAACGTAAATAAGTGGGTTTTACCTTTTATATGAAAGTCATAGAAATTGGTAGTATGTTCATGGCTTCTTCTTTGTATTCAATTTAGTATGAAGAAAATGACATGAAGATGAAAGTTTTTGACGACATATTGGTATCAGCTTGTGAAAATCTGCGGGATTTGACCAGAGATAAAGCTAAATGCTTACAAGCATTTGTTGACTGTAAAAAACTGATATCTTGGTTAAAAGAGTCAATGGAAAACAGTAAGTTCATTAAAATAGAGATAATCTTTAGAAAGATATTATACATGAACAAATTGTTATCATTGTTTGCAGTTTACTATTTTTATTACATTTATAATTTCCTTAGACAAAAATATCTTTAATGTAACAAAAAGTATAATTTTTGGATAATAACAAACATAGTGCACGAAAACAATAAGAAACATAACGTTTAAAACCCATTTACTCAATTTAACATACTACTCGTATTGGTCGATTAAATATGTCTTTGCGATGACGGTCGCCCCATGTCTATACACGTCACGAAACAGCTCACTTTTGCACAATTGTGTGATATTTATAGTATCATTCATTCGGCCTTATAGCTAACGACAACATACCTATGAAACCTTGCATTTATCAGTGAGACTTGAGAAAAACAAGATTAAAAGGCACAATACCTGTAAAATAGGATGAAGCGCTATGTAATAGCAGCCATCAGTAATGTTCTTTTAGATAAAACACACAGGTACATGCTAAAATCCTAATTCAGAATAGAAGTACAATGTTGGAAACAGCTTTTTGATTTGTTTGCATATCAAACTATCCAAAATAATTTCTAACCAATCCTTTGTTCTTAAGGTGGACTCAAGGAACTTAAAGTGTTCGTGGATCTAGCATTGATGTCCGCTGGAGAGGAACCAATGAATATTGCACGTGTACAGTGTCTACATACAGCTGTTACTGGATATGCCCCTCTGATATTTGACTTGCAAAAAGATGCTGGTTTCGAGGAATTACTACAGCTTTGCAGAAGTGTATGGAAAGAACTGGATGCAAACCCATCTTTACCAGATAAATTGGTATATTTTAACTCTGTGCTTGAATGTAAAACTCAAAATACTTTTGGTTGCTTACGTAATTGCATTTTCATTTACTTTAAATTGTACGTAAACAATAACCCGAAAAGTTAAGCAACAACTCTTATATCATTGAACCCATAAATATAAAGAAACGATACCATTCATAATAAAAACAACATTTACATGGAACTGAGGTTATTCAAAAACACAAACAGTTAAGCCGTTGAACGATTTCAATTTCGTCCATACTTTATACAGATTGACACGGCTCGACATTTACAATGGCTTGATACCATACAAAAGGCCCACGGGTCGGTAGAAATAACGTCTATGATGCAAGTTGAGGCATGTAACGACTGCGGCGAATACACCATTGGTTCAAACGCGTGGCCAGAAAGGCTTGTTTTAGATGACAAAAAGTCAGCAATGCTTGTAAGTCGTATTTAATTATCTTCAAATGAACTAGTCGTCGCGTTAAACATTTTCCACTCATTCTATAGTATCACAGTCATATTCTTTTAAAGGAAAGCCAGCAGATAAATATTCTGGACTTTGGCGTAATAACTTGTGATTTTTTAACAAAGTATGTTACAAACCAGTGATCTTTATTTCAGTTTATTAGTGAAAACAAGTTGTAGGAACAATCCAAATTGATTGAAATAAAATAGCTTTCCTTAGATACCAGAAGGTCTGAGCTATTTCTGAATATTATTTGGTATGTTTTCTCAGCAGGTACAGGATGTTCTTAAACTTACGGTTCCCGGAGACAAAGAAGGAAAACGGGAGTCAAGAAACTATAATACTGAACACCTCCAAGATTTGCAAAGTCGGTTGATGTTGGTATCTGGAAATTCTGAGACTGGAGCTGAAAGAGTGGAAAAATTTACAATGGTATCTCAAAAAGCTTTTTTTTAGTCATAACCCATTGTTTATTGAATAAATAACCTGTATAATTTTGGTAGCAGTGAAATATCCAGAGGCAAATACTGAATTATCCGAGCGAGTGCTTATATCTTTACTTTTCTCTTACAAGCCTATGCATTGTTTATATTTTACCCTGATCAAATAATGAAATTATCTGAAATTAAAAACAAAATGTTACAAAATTGAACTTTAACACTAACTCAACATCTTAACTCGCACTTTTTAATTTTGAAAGTTAATTTTCTTATATTTTCCTTGCACATCATTCTGTACAAAAAAAACTCAGTAGAAAAAACAGTTATGTTGAATAAGGAGATTCGAAACATGTAAAATTATAGGTTATTGATAAGGTTTTTTCTGATTAATTCTCAATGATAATATTTTTCCTTCATCTTGTTAACTATTATCATTTTTACTTTTTTGCAAACTGCAGCCACAAATTGATTAAGATATCTATAATAAGATACTTCAATATACTGTTTAAAAGTAACGCTATTCATGTTATTCTAAAATTTTGTGGCGTCTCACTTTTGCATAGACAGTAAGATTACTTTCCGTCTAGAATAACAATCAGGAACAAAGTAAAGATCGAAAATAAGTACAAGACCATTGTGTAAAATATAATGTTATGTATTAGTCAAAATTCATTTCGTTGTCAATTACAAGGTTGTGATCTTAGATTCAGATGATGTTTAGAATACTAGTTTCATTAGTCCCACTCAAATCATTTTTCCTCACACACATTTGAACAATACAAACAAGTACTTAAGCTACGACATATTTGATATTAAAAGATACGTACACGACGCCATAAAACATCATTGTCGTTTGAGTAATAAGATTAATTGGAAATGTTATCTTCAATCCCATTGATTTAATCAACATTAACTTTTTTGCACCAAAAATGATACAAAAAAGACATATAATACCTATTATTTATGGACAGTTGCACTAGAAACATTGACTGTTATATAGGGGCAAAAATAAATACAGTCACTAAAAATATTTCTTTAGGGTTTAGTTAATATAGTTAAATATCATTTTATGTATTTTAGATATTTGATGGAGCGCTGAGACTGAGTAATGTATACGTGAGACTGTGCTCTGCTGGTTGCGTTTTATTTAAAAACTGGTCTGCATGTTTCTTTTGTGATCCAGAGAGTCCCGTCTGTGCAATTGTGGAGTTCGGGGAATCTGACTGTCAGTTAAAGGTTTGTCGCATTTGCTCAGACTTTTTTAGAAATTGTCAAAATATTAACGCTGCAAACTAGCGTTTTTTAACCAGGTTTTCCGAAGGAAAAAACTGGTTATTAGATTGAGGTATGTCGGCGGGCGGGCGGGCGGGCGGATGGGCGGACGGGCGGGCGTAAACAATTTCTTCTGTGCGCAACTCCTCCTACATTTCTCAACGGATTTTGACCAAACTTTCACAGAAGCTTTGTCATCAAGTGCCCTGGCGCATATTGTCGGGGTTTTGCGATTAGATAATATTTGACCTAATTATGGCCCTTTGTTTTTTTCCTTATATAGAATATATAGTGAACAATTTCTTCTGTGTGCAACTCCTCCTACATTTCTCAATGGATTTTGACCAAACTTCCTCAGAAGCTTTGTCATCAAGTGCCCTGACACATATTGCCAGGGTTTTGCAATTGGTATATATTTGACCTAATTATGGCCCTTTGTTTTTTTTCCTTATATAGAATATATAGTGAACAATTTCTTCTGTGCGCAACTTCTGCTACATTTCTCAACGGATTTTGACCAAACTTTCACAGAAGCTTTGTCATCAAGTGCCCTGGCGCATATTCTCGAGGTTTTGCGATTAGATAATATTTGACCTAATTATGGCCCTTTGTTTTTTTTCCTTATATAGAATATATAGTGAACAATTTCTTCTGTGTGCAACTTCTCCTACATTTCTCAACGGATTTTGACCAAACTTTCTCAGAAGCTTTGTCAGTTTTCCGAAGGAAAAAACTGGTTATTAGATTGAGGTATGTCGGCGGGCGGGCGGGCGGGCGGATGGCGGACGGGCGGGCGTAAACAATTTTCTTCTGTGCGCAACTCCTCCTACATTTCTCAACGGATTTTGACCAAACTTTCACAGAAGCTTTGTCATCAAGTGCCCTGGCGCATATTGTCGGGGTTTTGCGATTAGATAATATTTGACCTAATTATGGCCCTTTGTTTTTTTTCCTTATATAAAATATATAGTGAACAATTTCTTCTGTGCGCAACACCTCCTACATTTCTCAACGGATTTTGACCAAACTTCCTCAGAAGCTTTGTCATCAAGTGCCCTGACACATATTGCCAGGGTTTTGCAATTGGTATATATTTGACCTAATAATGGCCCTTTGTATATTTTTTCCTTATACAGAATATATAGAGAACAATTTCTTCTGTGCTCAACTCCTCCTACATTTCTCAACGGATTTTGACCAAACTTCCTTAGAAGCTTTGTTATCAAGTGCCTGGCACATATTGTCGGGGTTTTTTGATTGGATAATATTTGACCGAATTATGGCCCTTTGTATATTTTTTCCTTATACAGAATATATAGTGAACAATTCTACAGTGCGCAACTTCTCCTACATTTCTCAATGGATTTTGACCAAACTTTCACAGAAGCTTTGTCATCAAGTGCCCTGGCGCTCACTAAATTCCCATGTTTCTTCCAAGACATCATTCAAGTATTTTTTTAAAATTGTGTACATACTTTTCTTGATATCGCACAAAACACCACACGCCAATATTGTTGACAAAAGAAAATGACAAGAGACGCAAAAATGCAAAAATTAAGCAAAAATAAAGTACTGTTTACCTTTCTAAAACATTTGGGAAAAAAAGGCGCATAGACAACATAAAATTTCTCAATCATTTTTGTTTGAGGAATATTAAAAAAGCCATAATTCCTCCTAAAAGTTCAATTAAAAACAAATGCCCCTTCATGACAAAGCTTCTGTGAAATATTTTGCTGAAAACCTGGTTGCATCGCATTGCGATGTTCCTTGTATAATAAATATTTGAATTCAACCAAAGGCATTGTTTTTCTTTCTCTTCATATTCAATTGCATAAATATCGATAAAATATTATATAAATATCGATAAATATTTAGAACATATACTTGTTCATAGAAATTTGCATTTGTTGGACTTTGTATGTATGATAAATAGAAAAATTGAAAATTTTCCAAAAACAACAAAACAAAACTCACCTGTTTTATGTCTGAGGTGACATATATTTTATTAAAATACTGAAAATATTAAGACGAAAAAGATAAAGCAAATAGATATATCAAATATAACATTTCTGTAACACCTATGTAACACCTGGCCGATTTCAATATTTTTTCAACTTACTTCCGGTAGGGATGTCTTTCTCTTACTTAAACGCTTTTTAGAGGTTTTATGTTAATTAACTCAAGCACGTTTAAAAATCAATGTACGGACAAACTTTATCTTTAAATGATTTAAGGGATATGTAAGCTATTCCCCAACGAGGAAAGCTTTAAATTTTAACATGGTCTAAACAGTGTAGCAGTTAACAAAAAAGTGACGAATTGGCTAGATGATACCGTAAATAACATTTATTTAATTAAAGGGAAGACAGTCAAAAACAGAAGAGTTAATGGATATAATTCCAAAACTGGCTGGATTTATGGAGTCGTGTTTTGACAAGTGGATGGATTTTATCAAACAGAAAAGAAAACAATATCACCACCTTAACTTCTTTACAACTGACCAGCTTGTGATTTTGCAACGAGAACTAGTAAAAATCGGGACAAATGAAGAACCTTCACATCTTATTTATCCTCTCCTGTCTGCTGTAAAATCTGATTGTTCTAGAGGTTTGATATAATTTTGTTTTATTCGTTTAATCTTTGAGGAAAACGTTTTCATAAAAAATGCAAAAGTTTGAAATTACCATTTAATACTTAACGACGAGTTTTCCCTTAAAAACAGGAAGAATGATTCTCTGCTTTTGTTTGTAATTTTATTTACACGTCAAAGCTGAAAACATGTTCTGTAATTACTATACATGTAGTTGACTTGCAAGATGCAATGACAAAAGCTAAAAACGAGCTTGATGATGTTGTTGAACAAGCACAAATTGGCGAATCTGAAGCAGATGACAGTGAGCCAAAAGAAAGTGGGCACGAGGAAGAGATAGACTTTATAAATTCACTAACTGAACAAGGCTTTTCTGAATCTCTTGCACGAAAGGCATTCAAGCAAGTTGGCCCAGATGCATCTGAGGGTACGTTTTCTCGACACTATTAAGAATCAATATCTGCATGTTTAAATTGTTTAAATGTTTAATTGTTTAAATTCTCATTGTTTAGAACAGTAAATGACAAGTAAAATGTTATCAGTTTTATCTTTACAATTTGCAATGTCTTTTATAACATTTTATTGTAAACGCTTTCAATTCATAAATATTGTATCAATCTTTTGTAATTTCAAAAATTAAAGAACAAAGTTAATTGAAATTCATGTTATACCAGCTCAGTGTATTTTAGCTTTGTGTTCTAAGGTTTTGAATGGTGTATGGAAAATGCTGATGAGGAAAGTGAAGAAAATGAGTCATTTGAAGAATCTCCAACTGTACTTAATGATACAGCATCGACTCCTATATTTACAAAGTGGAATGAATCGGGTGATTCCTTTTTGGATATAATGACATCTCGTATAAAGTCTATGAAGAAACAAGGGTAATCATTATACTTATAACAAGATATTTAAGAATCATTTTAAACATGAATCAAACGCTCTTTATTGCTTAAGTGCCTTTAAATTGAGAAGAGACAGCATATTTTGAACGTCCGTTGTTAATCTCTTATCAGTTTCAATGAGTAATTATGAAGGGCTTTCAACTTTGTATTTGTTTCCACATAAATCGTTACCTGGCTCACAAACTACTTTATCATATTGTCATAAGACACAGTGATCCAATAAAACAGATCAAGACAAAAAGAATCGTTTCAATACATTTTGTGAGCTGTTATGATCAGCAATTCTCTATCTTCCACGAACAGCCATATGTCGTCTGTAAACACGTTGTGATTGAAACAAAGGAATATATTATTAACAAACAAGTTTCTTGTGGAGTATTTTAGTATACTTTTGATTCACTGAACAAAATGACCATTATATAAGCTGAAAATAATAACATTCATTTCATTAATGTGCAGATTCCTGTGATACATTATCTAATTGAATGTTGCTTTGATTGCACTTCAAATATAGTAAAAATAGTTTCTTCCCGAATGCAACATGTGTTCTAAGGAAGACTTTTCAGCCGAAACGTTAGTATACACGTATTAGAGGGAATTTTTACGAATTTGCAATTGACTATTGTTTGGCATTATTTACCTGAGACAGTTGAATATTCAATGACCCTTTGCCGGTAATTATCGGATTCCGAAGTAATATGTAGATAAATACAGAATCCCTAAAGAAAGCCCAACACGACAAAATTGAAAATGCTGCAGGCTCGGTTTGATTGAGCCTGTTCATGAACGGTACTGGAAAGTGCAAGTTACCGTACACGCCCCCTAGTTTAAGTCATAAAGTATGGTATAACGGTGTACAATGTACACGGTTTATGAATAATTTAAAGTTACCGTCTCAACACTTACCTAACTAGCACCGGTGATAAGGAGTTAAGACCTTAAGAATTTTGAATTGAAGGTTATATGTTCTAATCTTAATGAAATATTATTTTATGGGATTTTCTGTTTATTATTAGTATTATTATTATTATTTTTATTATTATTTTTATTACTATTATTATTACTTGACTAATAAGTTTTTGTGCAATGCCAATCATTCACTGTATGACTGCACAAATTGAAATTATGAAAATTTACATATACACCTATATATTAGTTTTGATGTTTCTATTTAACCCGGGGTTCTATAATATCAATGTACTTATGGTTTATCAGAAAATATATAAAAATAAATATCATACATGAAAGTGATTTTTCTTCTGTTAAATACATGAACTTTTCCCAAAACAGTTTGTCTATGATTTATTCCAAAAGATCCAATTAAAATTTCATTTTTAAAACTACTTCCATTGTTTGCCAATTGTTGTTGATTTTAGTGGAGGTTACTACGGTATTACGGTAATCCCTAAATGTAAGTATGAAAGGATAGATGGGGTAAAATCTTCAAATTTAGTTGTGAAAAGTTTCCAACAGTTTACTTGCAATAAAATTCAAACTATAAGAACAGCCGATGTGGCAGTATATCGGATTACAACATATTTTAATTTACTGTGTAAAAACAATTAAGAGAAATAGTAGTCAAATATGGATATTTTATAGAATGGCTGTCCCCCTTACCATGAATATATAAATTATTTACAAAATTAAACTTCTTGGCGGATACTATGCGATTTAGTGTGACAGTTTTGAAAATGTTAGCATCAACATGTGTTGCTTAAACTAGCAGTCGCAGAAAATGTAAATACCATGATAACATAGAACCCATTATATCAAAGGGACTGTGTATACATGTGATGTAAAGTAAAGGCATGCAAGTTTAAAATTAAAAAAGATTATCTTCCTTCTTGTTGATAAGATTGCAATAAATTGATATCAAAATGATTCTTTGGCAGTTCAGTTCTGTATTAAAGTCTCTGAAATCGGTCAGTCTTCTTGAACAAGATGGCCACAAGTGAAAAATGTAATAACCCTTTAAATACTTTAAAAATCTTTTTTTTTCTACTACGTAGAAGATTGTGTTTTTTTACAAAATCTCAAATTCAATCGATGGACTTTATGCAATTTATACAATTGCCTTAATTATTTCTTTTAGGTAACAAGATGATTGAAAAAATAAAATCAATAAGCTTTTAATAACAAATATTCCACATCGAATTTGCGTGTAAAACTTAATAGGAATTATTGTATTATTGTTGCAATTTCCAAAATTGTTGACATTGATTTGTTAGCATAAACAAATGAATCTATCGAGTTGAAAAAGAAATTTATAAGATGCCATTTATCATGGTATTTTCTCAGACTTGCAAATCAGTTCAATCTTGATCCATTTGTTTTAAAAGAGAATGCGCGTTTAATAGTTTGATGCTTATATTAACAGGGGGACGGGATCTGCACCACTGCTCAATGACTTAACAGTGATATGGCAAGAGTTTCTAGATTCGATATCATCGAATATCGAGGATTATTTGAGTTTAGAGCACCTTGGACTAATACTGAAACATCTTGACACATCTGGTAAGCCTTTCAAAGACAATATAGAGATAATAATAATGCCTAAAAAAGCCCAACACGGCAAAATTGAAAATGTTGCAGGCTCGGTTTGAAGTTGTATTATACCCTTCAGTTTTTTATTAGCAAATACAGAATTAACCAACAAACAATTGATCTTTTTCATGTCATGGAGTTAAGGGCAAAGTTTTATTGCTTTGTAAATATCGTTTAAGTTATCAAAATTTTTTCAATAGAAAGACCAAATGATGCTAGTGAGCAAAAGTTAATGAATGACTTCTTTTCATGATATATTTTGGAACGTAATAATTTTTCCCTAAAGGTCGTAAATTTTTCATTAATTTACACGATTTATTGATAAACAGAAGTGACGATGGACAGAAAATTTCCACCAAACTTTGAGGAAGGCATGCCAAATTTAATCGTGTGTAGGCAAGGTAAGATTCTTTTGGCTTCTAATTTTCATTGTCCATTAGCTTTGCAGTGGTGAGCAATAAGCGTGTAACAGTTATTATTTATTTTAATTGTTCGTCATGTACTCAAACCGCTTTTTAAAACGGTAATTCTTTCTTTGACATCTAGTTTAGTTATAAAATGATTTTTCAATATTGTATGGTAATAGTTCCTTAAATCCTTCTTTGAAAAAAACTAAAGTAGCGGGTTAAAATTTATAATTTTGAGCTTTTCGAAGAAAAAAAGCTATTGCTGCGTTCATGTTGTCGTTGACATTCACGATGTTGTTTTCATTGCCGATACCGTTGCCGTTGCGGTGCAATGTTTGTCAATAGATTAAGGTCAAATATTGAATTTAGTTAAAATTGTGATAACTTATATACGAGTACATGCACGAAAAAAAACCAATGACAAAATCCAGTTGTTAATTATTCAAATCTCAAATTATTGAAATTTACTGTAATTGACATAACTTTGTTAGTTATTTACATATTTGAATAATACTTGCGCATTGTACAATTAAGAATACAAACCGACATGTAGTATTATTTTATTATGAGTTTGAACTTTTTTTTCCATCAACGTCATGTTATTTAAAAAAAATTATAACTTGGTTATTTATTTATGGATTTGATTCATTTTTAAAAAAAAAAATGAAATATGAATTATATTTTGTTTAAGAAAATTATATTTTCTAGGAGATTTTTGCTACATTTTATTTCCTCCGATATGTTTAACTTTAGAATTAAAAAAATAGCGAGCGTGTCCCTGCTAGGCGGTGGTTCTTGCTTTAAAATAATTAACACTTTTCACTTTTTAAAATAAAGCTAACTATTCTTCAAGCCATTTATCAATATATATGGAGTTTAAATTTCTTTTAAAAAGGCATGTTTCTTTGCATTTGTATTGTGCAATCTTTTCCATTTTAGATATTTTATTGTAAAGCAATATGAATAATTTGTAGGTGAAGTTCTGTCAACAACATTGTCTATATATATATATATGACAAGGACCAGCCATTGCCATCATCAGATGAGACATTATTGTGCACAAACACAACAAGTACAGACGAAGTATGTACTTGTCATTACTATTTTTTGTGGTCATTTTTTTTCAAATAACTTCCATGAAAATAACATTTCATTTTCTTGTTTCGTAAAGAAAAAAACATGATTTTGATGCAGCTATTTCAATGTCTTTTTGCAGAAGAAGGAAGTGTGTTTCACCAATAGTTTAGTTTATGGGTTTCCTTTTTTAATTTCAGATTGACATATTTTTTAGAAGAGCATTGTTTGACAAGGGCAAAAAGATATATTGCCTTGTGAGTGCAGACTCGCTGCGATATGATGTCAGCGAACAAGTTGAAAAATTATTAGAAGACTACCTTGTAGAGAGTAAATGCCAAGGTACATAGTTTTATAAAATCGGATTGTATTGTCAATGTCTTTTGAGTGTATACGTTTTGACTATTTGTTTTAAATGTTTAGGTCACCTGAGTTTACTGCTATCCGTTTTTGTACGTTGTCCTGCGTCGTGTGTTGTGCGTTTACATTTTAACATTTGAAGCTCCTTTCTGGAACCACTCAACCAAATTCAACTAAATTTTGCTTTAAGCATATATGGGTGAAGGCGAACAAAAATTGTGAAATTCATGGCCCCTTCCTGTTGGCCTAAGGGTAGGTATAAAAATGAATGCAATCTTTAAAAATTGTCTTCTATACTTCTGGAAATCAAGCAGTCAAACTGTTGGCATTATTAAAACAAACATTGAGCCCTCTACTAAAATTGTTAAATTCATAGTCAAAGGGTCAGGAGTTCTGGTGCTATGGTGAGGCTCTTTTGAATGTATAGTGAAAGTACATAATATCTTCTAAAAAATCTTCTCATCTGCTCCTTGGTATTTAGGAAACAATGTAAATGCATAGTTATGAAGGAAGATGTTGTCTTTTTCAAAATTATGAATTTTACGGCCCCAACGTCAGGGGTTCTTTTGTTTATTTTTATTTATTCATTCATTTATTTATTTTGATTTTATGTAGTGAAAATGCATTAATTTCTACAACATTTTGAGCTTCTTTTCTAGTGCCGCTGAAACCAATTTCAACCAATTTTGGCATAAAGCATCTATAGGTGATGAAGGGGAGCAAAAAATAAAATATATAGCCCCTGCCTCCCTAGGTCCTGATGGGTCGGGCTAAAACCATGAAAAAAATACCGCAATAGTTTCCAGAGATGATCGTTCTAGAAAAATAGAAAAATGGTTTCCGGACAATAGCTAGAGTTAGGAATGAGACATTGTAATTAAACTTGGTATTGAGCAAGCTTATATAGATGACTAGCTTGGTATTGCTTTTGGACCCGCTGAGGTCAACGTTAGGGTCACTGTTACTGAAAATAGAAAAAATGGTTTCCGGACAATGACTAGAGTTAGGAATGAGTTAATGTTATCAAACTTGGGGGAAAGCAAACTTATATAATTGTCTAGGTTGGGATTGCATTTGGACCCCCTTTGGTCAAGGTACAAGACACTGTTTCTTAAAATAGAAAGATGGCTTCCGGACAATAACTAGAGATAGGAATGAAATATTCAATGTAATATAATCAATCTTGGTTTTAAGCAAACTAATACGAAGACCTGAGTAGGCATTGCATTTGAGCCCCCCCCCCCCCCGGGAGTCAAGATCAAAGTCACTGTTACTTGAAAAGAAAAAGAAAAGGTTTCTGAAGTTAATGAGAGTTAGGAATGAGAAGTTATATTCATCGTACTTGGTATTTAGCAAGCTGATATGAAGATCTGGCTTGGTATTGAATTTGACCCCCTTGGTTCAAGGTCAAGGTCACCATTACTTAAAATAGAAAAATGGTATTCAGTTAGGAATGAGATATTGTTATCAAACTCTGTATATGGTAAGCTTATATAAAAGACCCTTTGCTTTTGTACCCCCTTGGATCAAAGATCACTGTTACTTACTATGGAAAAATGGTTTCTAGAGGTTAACATTAGTTAAGAATTATTTTACATAGTTTATACTTATAATTAATAATAGTTTATAATTATAGGTTGAGTAAATATTTTGCTTCATACCACTTATGTTTCCAAAATGTCTAGTTTGCTGGAGGGGGTATTAATTACCTTTGGTGATTGCTCTAGTTATAAGAAGTAAGGAGCCTTAACACTGTAGGAATGCATAACCCATTTGCTTTTAGCGTTTAGGCCCATGGAGAGATTATGAGATTTTCATAATATAATATTATACTTAATATCATGTGAAGAGATTGTATTGAAATAAATATTTATGTGATGTTTGATAATTTTAATCCTTCTCTATAAGTTATTTACGCAAAAAAAGAAAACATATATAATCTGCTGTAGAACACGCGGGTGACCTTTAAGGCCCATGTGCTTCTTGGTCTCATTAAGATATTTTTTCATTGTACGTGCAAAGTGTTTTTGGTTGTTGAGGAAGATATTAGTAAATATGATGAGATTAGTATTCTATCTATTAATAAAAAATATTTTCAAATTAAGTGTTCAACTTAGTTTCATGTGAAAGGTTACATGTAATATTAAATTTTGAGCAGGACATAACGGTTCGGAAGACCCAGTGGTCAAACTATCGGCAGTTGTTAATCTTTTTCATATATGACATCCACAGATAAAGAATCATGTTATAAACAATCATTGACACATGAGGCGTTTAACTCTGTTTGTTTTGCACCTCTTAAAAACCCATTTTTTTTAAATTCAACGTAGTTTTTTTTACTTTTGTATTTAATCATGTTTTGTTTAATTAATTCCTGATGCCTTTATGTAATTTTGAAGCATAATCTGAAAGCTTAAATACCAATACACACATTTCATATACTTTTTAAATCAACCGTCTATGACAATTGTTCAACAAGTTATATATAACACTTTTTAGACATCAAATTCAAACTAGTGGTAATATGTAGTTTGGAGAATGAATACAGATCGACACTCGTGACTTTTCTCGACAAGTACAAGCGAACATCTTTGCTAATAAAGATTAATATCATCAAAACCTACTTGAAAGATAAGCTAATCTGTCGGCTCGATAATATCGATGGAGTTAAACCGGCTGCAGCAGTGGACAAGGAAAGGTATTTAGTTAAATGTTTTTGCTTTTTATAGAACATATTACTTTGGTATGCATCGCAAAAGTTAATTTAATTTTGCATAAACATTTTAACAAAGGATCAAATATTTATGAGAATATAGAATCATTTTTTAAACAATTATCCTTTAAAATGTAATCAACAAACATGCTATACATTGTTTTATAAATTGTAGCAGTTAAGTAATTGTAATTATCAAGTCTTAGCTATGTGTAACTGTCAAATTTACTGACAGATGTCATCCTTTGTACTTAGTTTCTGGAACAGTGTAAGATTTAATTCCGTATTTTGCAGTCAACAATACGGCACAAAGAACTTATACCTCTTATCAAGGTTCCTTTTGATTTTACACCTTGGTTAAAAAAAACAATGCTAACTAAAAGTTTATTAGAGTTGTCATATAGACGCAATTGCAAATGAAATCCAAATTGGTAAAATTTCCTTAACTTGGCTGACATTACCTTTATAATGTTTCACGTGCCTTTAAAATAAGCAAAGTATTGGTTTCAAGGGCAGGTAACTTACATCGAGATATGTGACGCACATTTTTCATATTCCGAGATCATGCAAATTTAAAGAAATTTTATCTAACAGTATATCTACATTTCTATATAACTACTGTAGTTAATATCCATAAGGGGATTAGCAATGTTCTCGATCTCTCGATTTCGAAAGTCATATCCTATTATTGGTCCGATTCTCCCTCTAGGTATGTGTCTGTTGATGTAGGAAACCTATTTATGAAGTTTTGATTTCAAATTTTTAGATTAACAGTACGTGTAGTAAAGTCATGGCGAGCAGGTGTTGGTAAGAGTTTGTACAAAGATCGGAGAGCAGAAGATCTGCAAAATCTAAATGACGATAACGTGGTTTCATCAAGTGTTTCCATTCCACTTCAAGATAAATGTGTGAAAACACATAATGTTGTTCAGAGACTTTTGGAACAAGTTAGAAAAACAGATGAAAAGAGATCAACATTATTCCATATTGACGTTTTTCATGAGGTATACTCTTTTTATTGAAGCGTTTGCTTGATATCGGTATATGTCTTTAGTGGTTGTTTCGAGAAAATTAAAATAACCATGAAAATGAATGTTACCTAATTCTGTATAAGTCATATTTGTTTAATGATTAACTTAAAATAAACCATTCTTTGTATATTAATAGCGAACACACTGCTTATTGTTATAATATTGGAATTTTTATTTAATTGCAACAACATCTACTTCGTATGTTTCCACGAACATGATGCATTTTATATCATTTATCATACTTTCTTTATTTAAATTTTGCTTAAACCTCTTTGTATTGTATTTAAGGTTCTAGAAGGAGTTGATGGTCTTCTTTTTAATTTGCTGATACTTGGCTACCTGTCTGATGAAGCAGGCTTTGTATGGAGGAAACGTAGCACAGATATCTATTTGATAGAGACATTGCCGTTTATGGTAAACGGGAAAAACAGATTTATTAAAAATTCGGTTCTTCATTCAAAATAATCATTGATCTTGCTCTTCGTAAACGCATCCAATTTACAAATTTCAACAGACTGAAGTATTTGATAGAGGCATTGCCCTTTATGGTAAACGAGACAAAATACACTAATTTGCCGTATAATTCAGTTCTGTCTAAAATATTTAGTTCAGATAACCAGACCATCCTTCACACAATAATTTTATGTGGAGTATATGGTGGCTGTTGATATATGTTAAACCTCAGAATGAACCACTGGAAACGTTGGAAACGCTAATAAATTGGCATTCCTAGCTTTGTGCCATAACATATCATATACATCTATTAAACTACTGAACAGAATTACTCATTGCGGTTGACACTTTTGTTAGAATTAATCCATTTAATCCTCCTATTTTACAAAGGCAAATTTGAACACAAACCATAACAGAAAAAAAATAATTTTACATTATGTATACTTTGAATTAGACATCGGAATGATTTGCACCAACCTTGGTATACATATTGTGTTAGTTGATTAATTTAAACATATAGCATTAATTTACTTAAACTATGTTTAATGTTATTTTGACAACTCTCGAGCACACCAGTACTATTGATAGAAAAGTGATAGTTGGTGTAAATCTAACGATTAGTTAGTTGATAGGGAGGAGTCACCTTAATCACCCCATCACTTCTTTCGAAAATAGTCAATTGATTGATTCTTGAAGGGTTTGTTAAAGGGCAATTTATGCTTTATACTTCTGTTTTATTTAATCTTTTAACATCAAAAATAGATACAAAATATTAAATTCATATTGTTAAATTACATGTATTATTTGGAGATCTGTTGTTCGTTGCTATACTAGATGCCTTTTCGTTAGTTCTATATGACTTGCTGCATGTGCAATTTACAAAACATAATATGAATTGAATTTCAAGACATATTTTAAGCAAATTACGGGTTTTAGAACGTCTCTATTCTTAATTTAGCAAAAGGAAACCTCTTACCTCCACCACATGCTTGATATTTTGCCAGAAGTGACATGTAGATCACCTAAAGAAAGTTTAGAATTACTCGAAGCTAACAGGCAACCTGGTAAGTTATGCTTTAGACATTGCGTAATGCATTCTTTCAATTTATGTATTAAGGTAAGTTACACATATTTCCCCGAATGTTTGATATTGTTTAATTGCAATCCTTACGTGATTGTTTCGGCCTTAATTTCTTGCTTTATTGATATTGACTCATATTTTGTTGCCCCTAAAAGAAGCTCTTTTCTCCGTAATATATCGATATGCTCCCATCCTATCGAGGTGGATGCAGTTTTTGAGCGTAAATGTCAGATGATGATTTAGCCAAAGACAATTTTCTTTTGGGTGCCTTGTCTGAAAGTAATTATACGTTTTTAACAGTGATAGATTTTATGAGATTTAGTGTAAATATCATGTTACAATATGCAATCGTCTTTAAATAGTTTAGATAAGCAATTTTTTTTATCTTAATGTCAAATAAATATGATATATATTTTATGATGTGACTGTAATGGAAAAAAAGATATGTAAGTTTAGGGAAGTCATTGGGAGTTTATAGCATTTATTTATAGAAACAAAATGTTTTTGTTTTGAAGGAAGTTTTGTGGATTTCTCAAATTCGTTTGTATTGAATTCTTGTGAACTCAGTTGACCTGGGATAATTTGTGGTATGGAGTTGTATTGGTTCTTGAATTATATTTGCTGGTTTAGATACATATATCAATATCGACTTTTTTTGGACCAGTAAGTTTGCAGATATGTTAGATCATATACATTTTGTAATAATTATTATCAGTGTGTTATAACTATGAAGGTGATAGTCTTTAAACTGAATACTGAATATCTGTTACCATTGCGTCTTGTGTAAATGCTCAGTCTTAACTCAGACCTTGTTGGACTGCCCTCTCCCGTTTTTGGTATCAGTATCTTCTGGATACCCTGCTGGTGTGACTTGGTTGTGTCGGGGGGCTACCGCCATGCCTTGTTGATCTTTGTTTTCATTTTTTGCGACTTATCTCTCATTACACTTGCTTTACAGAAAGAGTTACATCACAAGTTTTGCAGAGCAACATCCTTTTAGAGACATTTCTTTTAGTAACTGTTTAGAAGTAGACGTCTTTCAACTGACTTTTTTTACTGTTTCTGTAAAGACATTAGTTCCAATAGGAACCGAAATTAACCTTTTCTACATTATTTAATAGTCAAACATATTTTTTAACTTGTTGATTTATAATCATTTACCCTTTTTTCAAACCTACACGTAAACAGGCTTTCATCTAGGTTTTTTATGTTGATATCTATACTATGTAAACGACACTTAGGTACAAGGACTGGGATAGATTTTGTGGGAGAAATGCTATATGGTTCTTTCTTTTCTCTCTAAATGCTACCAATTTTGTATCTCGGATTAAAATGTAAATAGCTCTCGCTTACATACGAAAAAAGTGTTGTTTTTTTGTTTTTACGTCGCACCAAAAATGTAAAAGTAATATGGCGTCTTTTCAGCTTAACTGGTGATTACATAGTTAGTTATAGCTGAAATCTAGAATCCAAAAACAATCATCGGTAGCAATAATTGGTAGCAGTTAAACACAATAAAACTAACTTTTACTAAAACTTAAATCAACCTGATTCTTTCAACACATATATCTTTTTAGATTTCTTGTCTTTTTAGAAATTCCTTTTACGGCAGCAAAACCCCCATCCCCAATAGGTTTATCGATAGCACTGTCCTATTACCTGTATTTTTGATAATTTTGTAAGAAAAATGTGGCAATATAACAAAAGTGATTATTCAGATCTGGAGAGGCATGTCTCTTTTTTCTATGTGGAACCTTACAAATAACGTCAAAGACAATATACACACATCAGCTTACCGACACTATCAATCACATTACAGCTAAATGTATTTCAAACGAAATAGTAACAAAACGTCAATTGTAACCTGTAGGGATGGACGCCTTAATTAAACAAATAAGATTATGCAGATGCGCACATGACAAATAACAGAAAACACAAATTCAAACGCATGTAGACAAACTCAAAACTAAAAACTTATCACCATCTTATTTCTTGTAAATATTAGACCAACAGATATAAAAACAGACAAGAAATACAATAAAAATCCTGTTGTACTAGAACGATATTAATATCCCAACGTCGGGTATTTTCGTGGGTGGGGTATTTTCGTGGTTTCACCGTTTTCCGGTATAAATAAGTTTTGTGCGCACGAGTGGTTCCGGTCACGTGATTTTTTGGATGTCTGCATCATAATGTAAACACTGACGATTTTTTTTTCTAAAATGGAAGTTAGAAAGGTAAGTAGAAAAAAACTTGAATGTAGATACGAAGATTTCTACCTGTTTTTCTTAATCCCAAAGTTTGACAATTTTCTAATCTGTTTTTAAAATACATCAGAGCCCTCAAATTTTTTGACAGTTCGGCTGCATTCTGGCTATTCTCCCAACCAAAGGTCACGTGACTTTCATTGATAAAAAAAGTGGTCTCACATAGTAAATTTTTTTGTCCAAAGTACCCAGCAAACACATGACGTTGTTTCAACGTGGCTCAGACGTTAGAGTCCGACGTTGGATAGACGTTGGAATTTAGTTGTATATGAAAGTTTTTTAGACGTCAGAATCCGACGTCAATCCAACGTCATAAAATGACATAAATCCAACCTATATGTAACGTATATACAACTACTTTCCAACCTATTCCCAACGTGAATCCAACCAGTTTCCAACATGATTCCAACCAGTTACTGACGTAAAAACAACTAGTTTCCAACGTAATTCCAACCAATTCCCAACATAAATCTGACTCGTTTTCTTTAAATAATTCCCAAATAAAGAGAAAATACAAAACTTTCTATACTCGAAAAGTGATTTAATTATTCAAGAAAGTAATCATAAAAACAATTAAACAAAATATTCATGTAGAACGTACTATACAGTAAATATATATTTCCAACATATATGCATAACAGCAAAAAGGACTCACTTTTAATCATTTATAGTGATAATAAAATAAGGTTTGATATTTATAAAATGTATATAAACTATTAAAATTAAAAAAAAAATAAGAGCTACATGTCTTTTCAAAATTGTTCAACATTTATCAGACCTCTTTCAGTCAATACAATAATACACATTGTGTAATTCAAAATTGTAACAAATAACAGTCAACAAATCATTTACATTTAAAGGTCTATGTACAGTATACATTAACTACTATTATCTATTACAACATATGTCAATTAAAGTTTACAACATGCTTAAAAAAGGTTTTCTTTTAAAAACTCATAGAAAATGGAATTCATGGAAAATAAACATTTCTTTTGCAGTTGATTTCATCGGTAACAAAATCGGATAAGTGAGGGAAAATATTCCTTTCTGTCAAAATTAAATGTAACACACAAAACAATAATATTCACTTTTAAAGAAAGTAGGTGTTTTTTTGTTGTTTTTTTTGTCTTCATACAATTTCTATATCATTTGAATCCCAAAGTACGAGTTAAATTAGGGCGAATCAGAAAATGTTAATTAAATGGTTTAGAAATGAGATAATTGAATATCATGAAAATATATATTCCTAATGTAACTAATAATTTTTCAGTTATTATTCTATGCATGCAGTAAGTTTAATAATAATCTACCTTCAAAAATATCACTTACTTTTGACTTCTATGATGTCTATAATGTCCTTTGTCTTTGTTTGAATTTGAAAACAAGTTGTTGTTGTAGTCTCGTTTTGAAATTCATCAAGTTTCCATTATTTTTTCAATTTATTTGAAATACTAACATTGTTCCTTTCTATTGTCTAGTATAACAAAAAAATATTTTAAAAACACAATGGATGTGAAGAAAAAAAATGAATAACAAAATTCGAATGATTATCTTGAACTGAAATAAGAGCCACCTATCGGGTTTATAAATCAGAACAAAGGGAAGTGACTCAATCAAGACTACTATGTTAGATTTCACTGAAATCCGACGTCGTATCGACGTAATTCCAACACGTTGATACGACGTCGTAAATACAAGGTTGTTTCACCGTTGTATTAAGGATTTTGACGTCGCGACATAAATCCAACTTAGATCCAACGTTGAAACAACGTCAGGTGTTTGCTGGGTAATGATGGTAGCATATGACAAAAACTTAGTTTGGTAAGTAAATTTATTTACATATCTTTTCTGTTTTCTTTTCTTTTCAGAGGGTACCTGCTGTTCGTGGTCCCTACAGGTCCTATGATGTCAAGGACGTGAATGAGGCATATAAGGCTGTTATTGAAGAAGGTCTGCCAATTGATAGAGCAGCTAGAAAATATTCAGTGCCTGCTTCAACCCTCAGAGACCGTGTCAAAGGCAAGGTAGACATTGACACTGTACGATCAGGTCCAAGGTCAGTGTTCTCGCAAGAGCATGAGGCAATTCTGGTCCGACATTTGATTATTATGGGTGAAGTAGGCTTTGGTTATTCAAGACAAGAGACAATTAACCTGGCCACTGATTATGCATTTCATCTTGGTGTCAGAGACAAGGTCCATCCTCTAGGTTATGACTGGTTTTATGCTTTTATGTCCAGATGGCCAGAGCTCAAAGTTGTTAAACTTAGAAGTCTGGAGGCTGCTAGGGCTAAGTGTGCCACTAAAATTGTAATTAATAAGTACTTTCAGGAGCTTGAAAATATCTTACTGAAGTATAGTCTAACCAACAAACCACACTGCATCTTCAATATAGATGAAAAGGGTTTATCTGTTGAGCACAAGCCACCAAAGATAGTTGCTGGTAAGAACTACAAAGTTCAAGCAGTTATATCGGGAAAAGCCCAGAATGTTACCTTAATTGGCTGTGTGAATGCTCTAGGTCAACAGATCCCTCCATATTTCATATTTCCAGGGAAACGGATGTTAGAATCTCAACTTGATGGAGCTTCACCTGGTGCTACTGGTACAGTAACAGAATCTGGATGGTCTAATTCAGAGACTTTTGAGGAGTATATGAAGGAGAACTTACTAAAGTATTTACCAGCTCGTGACTCTGACAACTTTGTTCTCGTACTTTATGATGGACACAAAAGTCATGTTACCATTCCTTTAATTGAATGGGCCATTGAAAATCATATTGTGTTGTTTGTTTTGCCCCCTTACTGCAGCCAAATTTTACAGCCCCTTGATATAAGCTGCTTTGGTCCTTTGGAAAAGGCATGGAACTCTGCATGTCATACTCATCTAAGAGAGTCTGGTGGTAGGGTGCTAACAAGGTACGATGTTTGCAGAATTGCCTGCAAAGTTTACTTGTCTACCTTTAATCCATCAAATATCCAGGTTGCATTTAAGAAATCTGGGGTCTTTCCTTTCAACCCCAATGTCATTGCACCAGAGTCAACTGCATCTTCTACTGCTTTTGCTCATCCAGCAGCTTGTGAACCAGATATTTCCTCTGAACACTCATTGTAAGCAGAAACATTCCTAGAAAATAGAGGTGGGCAGATTTTAAAAAATGTTAAAACTGCTAAAGCAAGAAAAACTCTTGGAAAAGTTGGTGGTGGGAAAGCCATTACAGAGCCAGAAGTATTTAATGCTGTAAAAGAACATGTTCAAAGTCAAAAAAGACCAGCCAAACCAGCTTCTATAAAAACTGTTAAAGCTAAAAAAACAAGATCAAAAGTAAATATTAATTTACCAAAGTCACCTGTCCCTGGTCCTTCTTGTCTTAATAGATGTGAGGATCTGTCAGATTCTGATGAAAGTGATTCTAGTGACATCCCAGATTCTGACAAGTGCATTGTTTTTCATGAGTTCTACCCACAAGACAGGAATAAGTACCCATATCTCACAATTGTGAAGTGGGGGAGATGTGATAAATGTGATGGATGGGTGCACTTGACATTCTGCTCAGAAGTTAGAATTTTAAGACTTTGGGACACTTTCCTATGTCCCAATTGTCAAAAATAACTATGTGAGACCTCCAAGTTTAAATAGTTAACTGTTCCTGTTACCGCCGTTTTTGTTTATTAACTTTACTGACATTTTAAACGTGTTGAAAACAATGATAATTGTTTGAAGAAGGATTTAATGTTAAAATATATGGATTTTATTCTGTTTATACTGTTTAATCAGCAACATAATATGACCCACGCCTCGTAGCAAAATGCTAGCTCTGCTTGACTACCGGAAGGTATGTACATCGTATTTTTATATTGAAAGTAGGTCATGTGTTAAAAATTATTCTATTATGTAGGCGAATGATTGGTTTATTTAAACTTTATTGCTTTTTATTAATTTTCTGAAAAATATCCGTTACGTCAGCGATATTGTCCTTATACCCACGAAAATACCCGACGCGGGGATACCTTAATCTGATAAAAAATAACTGTCGTAAAGATGACGCTACCTTGGTGGAAGCGGCAGTCAGACAACTGGCAGAAGAAAAGTTAATCAGACGTTATTTCCGTTTTGCTGCTTATAAACGGTATCATTTTACACAACACCAAGTCGTTGCTTCTTAGCCACTTTACGCGCAACAAAAGAGCAGTAATGGATTGAGACGAAGTGCACACAAGGCTTTCATAACACACCAAATAAGCAAATAAGAATGAATATGCAAGCGAAAATTCACACTTTAAATCCGTATTTGTGATACGTCGCAGCAAACTGATGGCAAAGGAAGAGATCAACGAGGGAAGAAATGACGACCCACTCCAATGAGAAAAACATAGAGACGGAGACAACAGAAGATTATTATGATGAAGGCTGAACACTGCACGGTTATGGAGCTCAACTAATCCTTAGGAACACTCCACTTGAAGAGTCTCTACCTAGTGACAATCCTTAGACCACACGACTAGTACAGAGGAACATCGGCACATCTTCCGGGAATCGCAGTAATAGCACATCGGCAAATAACATGCGTTTCATTTCAATTTCAATAAAAAGTGAGAATAAAGATCAAACAAGGCAAAAGCCAAATCACAATCCAGTCACACCAGTAGGGCACCCAGAAGTCACCAAACCAAGAACTGGAGGAAGACACAAGGGCAGCCAAAAAAGCGTAACCAAGAAAGAACGTCACAAAACGTGCAAAAATTTAGACTATTTATCAACTAACAATTCATACATGTGACGGAACACAGAGGGGTACCGCCTTGGAACACTGTCATAAACTTCAGAGTATCGCATTGCCAAATTTTACTGGAGATATTTTAGAGTTCTGGAAATGTTACAAGTTAAGAATTTGTAGCAGAAATTTTGCTCTCAGATATAGCTTATGTCAAACGAGACTGCCAGTGTGATTGATGATTTGTATGTTACACATAGAAGCCATTTACTAGATGTACATTTACTTAAGGAACTTTTTCGTCAGACAAATCAAGCTGATTTATTTTTTGCAAACAGTGCGGCAAATGATAACATTATTATAGACATCTTTATTATATTTGCATATCACCAAATAAAAGGCACATGTTCTTTATTTTTTAGAAATTTAAATATGTGTTTAATCCTGTTTTAATGATTGATTAAGAGCATGTAAGATGTTTAACAGCGGAAGAAAGTAGTGCTGAATATGCAGTTATTTGTCATACATGTGGTAAAATGTAAACAAAGTAGTATTTTCACTACCATACAAAATGCTAATTCACGATAATTATAACAATTGCCTAAAAACCCAAAGAAGCAAAGATCTATATGTCATTTTGCGTTTGTATAAGTATCATGATGGTGTGCGTTTCGGAAATACTTCTCTCCTATGATGCTCTTTACTCTTATATTTTTTCAGATAACGACCAGCTATTTGACAAGAAAAAATGTAAAGATGACATTTATCAAAGACCATATCAATATTTGGTTCAGTTAGACACTAGAACATCAGGTAATATCAAATTCGACCCGGCTAAAGAGAAAGGATCTGAAAAGGAAGTGCTTAGGACTGTTCTCAGGTAAAATATTATCATCAATAAGGATGATTAAGTTACAGTAAAAGTTTAAAATTCGTCTTTGAAACAAATTTATGAAGTTTTGTGCCATAGTTTCTTTATAGTTAATAGCAGAAATATCCGTGTTGTATTCCGAATGTTGTGCCAGGTTAACAGCGCAATGAAATATATTAATCGGAAAAATAAGAGAACGCCCAAACGTTAAAAAAATGATAATGGTTTAGTCTGTTCAGGAACGGAAAAGATAAATGCAAGCTAATGTCCACGTCCCCTAGCAACAGATCAACAGAAAACAACATTTGAATATAGAAATAACACTTAATGTAGCTTTATGTTGTCGGTCCATAAAAAATGCATGTAGTCCCAAAATATAAGAATGCGGGACTATATAATGAACACAAAAGGAAGAGTTTAATAATATAAAATATTAAAAGTAGTTGGTAAACCAAGTCTGCATCACTTTCTTATCGAACTGTAAATGTTTTATTTCAACTAACTTATCTGATAAATGTTTTCCTTCAATTGTTTGTTTACTGTTTCCTAAATTTCAGTCCATAACACACTTTTACGTAACCTTTGTTCATTTTACAAAAGAAACAAGGAGGTATACATTTATTTACCAAAAATAATTCAAAACTGAACAAAGTATTGAAAACCGTTTGACAGGCTTTATTTAAGCTCACCGAGCAGAAAATGATGTCATAGATGATTGCCTTATTATCGCTTTTGAACCGATGGAAGGGATTATAACTTTTTTGCAGAAATGTTGCTTAAAATGAGACAATTAGCAGAACGAATGTGCTTTTATTGAATGTCGACCTTCCTTGTTGATCTTGTTTTTCATGGTTTTTTTTTGCTTCCTGAACCCCTGGAGGTCACATTATTTTTCATAAACTTTATATAAGAAAACATATTTTAGTCTTATTGTGTTAAACTACTATGATATATTTGTGAACCTCTGCAAAATCGATATTTACTAATTGGGTCAATATTCGCCCGCCTCGGGGGAAGCTTGATTTACATTGACTTTGAAAGGTACCAACATTAAAGTTATATTTTGTGAAACTACAATGTCCAGAGTTAAGATATTTTGTATTTGGCAATGTATTGTTCGGCCAGGGGCTCACTCAATTTATATATACTTATATAGGAAAAATATATTGAAGTCCTTTTATGTGGAAAAGTATAGTGAAGTCCTTTATTGTGAAGCTATAATGTCAATGGCAAAGATATTTGGCATGTAGCATTGCCATGTGTTGGCCTAGATTTTCACCACCAAGCGACTTTTAAATTGTATTTTGACAAAGCTTTCAAATCTATATAATAAAAGTTAAACGAGTGTATTTGTTCGCCTATATTTTGAAGTTTTTACCCTCTTTTCGATCAAACTAAGCTTTTTAGCTTTTTATCTTTAAAAACCGTTTAACATGCCAATGGATTTTAATTTCATAAACCTAGAACCTTAGAAACTTATAACCAGTAACCTTCTTGTGAGGACATTTAGACTATATGCACAATGACATTTACAGAAGTGCACTTTAATATCACATAACCTAGATTTTAACCATGTGACCAAATTACTTTGTTTTTAATGACCTTAACCTTTAGGGTAATATTGTTGAACTTTGTTCAAATGACCTATATTTTTGTTATTTATAGATATATTTGATTCATATTTGAGCAGCCTTGACTTGTCATGTCAAATTATTGCATTTTTCTTTAGTTGACCATTTCATTTTTATTTTTAACTACCATTAAGTTAACACCTATAAGTAGATTAAACTGAACTTAAAATCTTTGAGATTTTTTTCCAAAATTTGTCATTTCTTATTTTTAAAATGGACGGAGTAGATTGATTCTTGTACAAACAAACACTGTCGATGCAATAATCATGGTTAGCAATTTTGCTTAAATTGCCATTATTGCGCTTTTGGTTTGGACAAATTGCCATTTAGGATTAAACTGTAAAGAGAAGCAATTCAAAAATCACTCTGATATCAAAATTACCTATCAATTGGGCAAATATTTGTTAAAAATGAATGAATTTAATCGGATAATGTAGAACTTAGTAACTTATGCATAAATGTTAACAATACTTAGACCCAATGTCATAGTGGACAGCTGATGTGTTTTTTATATATATTTACCTTTTTTCACATAATCCAAATAAGTAGATACAATATGGTTATGATTAAAAAAAATGGTATTTAAGGTCTTTAATTTGCAACGACGCTTGGTGTATATTTGGACAAAACATCTCAAAGGATAACACAGTTAAGCTGAAATATTCAAAATATGATTAAGACATTTGAAAGATGTATTAAAGCCGCCATCAGTGTTTTTGTATTTGATAAGGAGTAAATAAGATATATTTTGTTACGGTTTATTGAGGTTTTTGTTTTAGAAATTAGAACTATGGGACATTTATTACATTCAGTAACAGTTTTTTTTTGTTGTATTTGTAGCTTCAACACAATTAAGACCCTTTTCAGACAGTATGATATGACATTGAGTTGAGATAGCTTCAAGTTTTATAGTTACTAAATTCAATCAACAATTCGCGTTAACAATATATCATGTCATGTTTAAGTTTTAAATAAATGTATGTACTAATACAATGTTATCGTTTTTCCAGGACATAGCTAAATTTCTTACGACTGATATTTATTGCTTGACATTAAATCATTAAATTTATGAAATAAAGGTGCTACATGGAACTTTTCAATTAAATACTTTAAATGTAAACTAGTATAAAGTGGACAAATAAGGAGGAAATGGTACTTCGTTTCTACTATGTATTGACAATATATACAAGTTCTCTCTGACTTCTTGTTATAATTTCAGATGCCGCCCCTTTTCAATCATAAGTTCATGTGAAGATGATCTAAAAGCAACTAAGACCTTTCTGAATTTAAATTTATCAATGTAATCTGAATATGGTTCAAAGCCAATTTTTTTAATGTATGGTAAAAATAAAGTTTACTTCAATCCTGGCATGTCCTCGACCAGTTTGGACGATCCGTTTAGCGTAGAGAATAAACAAACAAAAATAGTATTATTACCAAGACCGTGGGCATCCCAAACGTAATCAAACCCAAGTTGGTATAAATGTTATCTAATCTTTGTAGCCAAGTTTTTGTAACCATTATAATCAAATAATACAAGCATCTGTTAAGCTTTTGACAAAACGATAATTTGGCATGAGTAATATTCGAAACCAATTTTTACAGACTTTTTTGGCAGTAACACAGTGCATGCTATGGCGCTCACATTCACAAAGGACTGCTGCAATACATACCTTTATTGAAGCAATCATATAACTTTTACACGCATATAAATTACTCGCTGAACTGAATCCTGTTTTTCAAGTCCTCAAATTCCAGCCCCATACAATAATATTGGAGCTATTTTACTATCAAATGATTTAAAAACATAGATACAGAACAAGGAAATAGATGATATAAGGATTTCAATAGAGATATCAGTACTCGCTTTGCTTCAACAGATGTTCTCTCAGCCATTTTATGCAACGACAACATACATAAAATGTATTATCCAATTTAAGTAAAACCACCTACAACCCCAAGGAGGAAATCATAGTAAAACCATCTTTCAGCTCTTGCAATAGCTCAACCATTTTAAACACAATTATCTGAGATTTATTAATATTGACATTTAGTCCCCAAATATTAAAAAATTCATGTAGAAAATAAACTTTAATTTGCAGACCATGAACTGTATCTGCAATAAAAGCTTTATCATCAGCGAACATTAATAATATAACTTCAACTTTATCTGGAGTTTTCTAACTGGTTGATCAAAATTGAAATAAGACAGGGCTTAAATTACGCCCCTGACGTTAACCTATTAGGCGCCCGAAATTTAAACTCATATTGTTATCATTTCGGACCTATGCATTTACTGTATGCTTTTTGCTTTGTATTTACTTCGGATTTACAAACAAGTGATCTCTTAACCGACTAAAAAGCTTTACGGAAGTCTACAAAGGTCACATACAATTTTATTCTTTTTTATAGAGAGATATTTATTTATTAATTCAAACGTAACACAAACATTATCAATTGTGGAATAACCAGAGCGAAAACATGTCTGTGATTCAGAAATCCTATCAAATGCATTAACATAAAATGTAAGACGTATATTCAGTATGTGAATATATAGTTTACTGAAAACATACAATAATGCTATACCCCTATCGTTATCAGGTGTGTTAATTTGACCTTTTTCATATGTAAGAACAATTTCAATTTGCGCCTATTTTTACGGTTGACCTTACTTATTTTATACATCTTTCATTTTGTATCGAGATTAACACCTATATTATTTGTACTCATAGTTTTAGATGAAGTTTCAGTTGACCTGGACCTTGACCTTACGTCATTCATAGATATCAAAGATAGTTTCCGCTTGCCACGAATATCTTTGTATTTTAGGAATATTTGTGAATCTTTTTACAAAATCATAAAAGGCAAACATGGTGAACGATTCCATTGAAGAAGGCAGGATACTCTGAGATCGAGTTTTGATAATATATATATATCATTTTTTCCAAATTTCATCCTTTTCTTTGTGTATTTCAAGTTTGCCTAAGATACCGATTTCTGACCAGATAGAAATATCTTATTACAATGTATTTTATGGGGCCAGGAATCCCTAACGTGGGGTTATTTTGAAATGCCTCAAAACATGTCAACGTAACATAATATAAAATATACGACATATTTCAGATGGATATGTGCTTAAAAAGACTTAATCAGTTACATCTCTTTTCTCGATAGTTTTCAGTGTTTCAGATGCAAAATGAAAATTCCGAATCCGGCCAATTCTTTAAAAGAACTGACTTTTTACACATACCTTTGAAGGCAATACAATAAGCTACTTAGAAATTGAAATAACTTTGATCCTCATTTCAACAGCATTATTCTTTTCTAATGAAAATAAAGCGTGGTGAATGTTATTATTTTGCATCGAAAAGTGACGTAAATTGAAGTGCGCTCTTGGACGGACATACATGTATATTGTTGCGTTTATACCTTATGAATCTGTGTCAATATAAGCATCTTTCCCCAGATTCGTATCTTGAATCTGTATTTCTTTACGTATACATGACAATTAATAAGATTAAGGAATTAATAGATTTGATTCAAAACGTATATACGTGTAGTTCTCGTTCAAAACATATTGTAAGTAAGATATTAACATCTTCAAGAGCCAAACTTATTATTCTTTGAAACGAAAGGCTCAATATATGACTAAATGTTTGCAAAAACAACCTAAAATTTTGATATATAAATCTCAAGTATAATAAAATTGAATGAACAAAACATCTTCAGGATCAAAAGGTATGTTATTTTACAAATCCTAAATATGTTATTTTATATAGTAGTAGATACTTGTTTACACATTGTGAATTCTGATTTTTTTTTATTTTTAGTCATTGCGGTTTGCAAAATCCATCATGGGCAGAATTATTCTACTTTGTCAACTTCCTAAACAACCAGTTAATGAGTTTTGAATCAAATATTTTCGTCAGTGATGCGTTGGCAGGAGATTTACCAGGGTTTGGGCAGTTTGTCCTAAGATTTCTAATCCATATGTCAAGGGTAAGAAATTTTCTATTCATTTTCATCTTACCTCCGCCCGCTAGGGATTTTTTATGACGGTGCTACGTTGTTATCGTCAATTTTTACAGTTAAGTGCCTTTCTCCTTGTGTAACATTGCCCTTCGATATTTAGCATGTTACGTGCCTAATAAAACGTTATTAAATTGTTAATCATGCCCCTAGAATTTTGAATATATTTCCTTCTGTATGAATAATATAGTTTTCATATACGTATATACAGAAATTCATTTGTAAAACTGAAATGCCTAGAACTTAGATATTTTTCATGATACATTTTATGGCTTGTAGCTTTTAGCCTACCTGAATATGTTCGAAACACGTACTTCTGCATTGGAGAACAAAAAATGTTCCAAAAGAAAATCATTATTTCAATAAAGCATTTTTTTTAAATTTCCTGCAAGAACATATCTCCTTAAATCAGGTCGTAAGTTTTGACTTTACTTCTCAGGAATAATCCATAAGTTGCCGTCTATCGTCTACGACATTAATATAAAAAGCTCCTATGGGATGCAAGGTAGGTCACAGGAGCAAAAGCTGTCCGAGAAACAGCGTGCTCCACCTTACTCAGAATTATATAGTTTAATGAAAGAATTGTAGAAAAGCAGCACAATTCTACAAATCAAGTTGTTCGTCTTTATCATTAAACAAGAAATAAGAATTTTAAATTCAATACCAGTGAAGTGCGTTAAGAAAACAAGGAAAGTATATAAAAATATCAAAAAGAAAAAAGTTACACAAATTAACTTTCATGGTTATCATTGTTCCAAGTTTAAAATGAATATCTTTAATAGTTTTTTTGAGGAATGAACCTTCACAAAAGGGTTTATCGGAGCAAACCATCTTCCGTCACAAAAGGTTATATCTATGCAAATTATAAGTTCAGGATAACCTATCCCTAAGATATGGCTAATATTTTGATAATGAACCAGTATGTCAGAGGTAAAATACTTTATAGTTTCTAATAAAAAAAAGAACTTTATCATTTTTCTTGAACAGTGGCCTTGACCTTTAATATTTGACCTGAAAATTGATGTGGCAGTAAAAAAACTCACTAAGATGGATCATAAATAATCAATCTAATTGTATGTACTACTTCCACTGTAGAACTTATTGTTGTAGATTTATTTAGATAACACTTACAATGGGTGAACTTTTACATGTCGTTTGTTGATGAAATGAATATGGAATGGAAAATTCAAAGAATAATAAAGAGTTCGTTTTTATTACTAAGTATTTATTGTAAGTATAAGGCAAGATAAGTAATCACATATAAAGTAAGTATACACTCGAGCGTACATTTAGAAATTGCAAAAATAACCAACATATGATAAAAAACGTAAGTAATTATCATTAATATATCAAAATCAAAGTTTTAACCATATAATTATAAATAATTTATTGCGGTGTAGACTGCCTTTATACCAGAAGATGCGCTTAAAATGGCTTATTGACTGCATCATATTTAGTAAATGTTTGCCAGTTATCTGTATGATGATAGTGATCTGATTCATTTGTATGGGGTTTTGATATTTTTTTAGCTTGACGGTATTTAGTGCTTTCTGTAAATAAAACGAAATTAAGTTTATTTTGTCTTTATTTTGCTGAGATTGTGTCTAGATGTTTAGCATGAATCACATAATTCGAATTGGCTTTCCAAGAAGATAAATTCAGCTACTAATTGTGCATATCTAAAAACGGGAAATTAGTTGTTACTTTTTTGTCATAAATGTTTTATATACTTTATTGTTATTGTCATAAGCGTATTTTACTCCATTGAAATACGGTTTGTAGCGCATATGTTTTACACTGTCAAAAGAACATATTGACTATTATATCATGATCTGTGCTACTGGTGGTAAATAATATTTCATGATGGAATATCTCCAAGTTGAAAACCTTTTATTTAAAAATGAATTCTTTGAAAGTGTTGGCGTCGCTGGATGTTTTATTAAACAAGAACTTTTTTGATAATGGATAATATTAAACATCCGAAATGAATGCATTTATAGATATATTAATTTAATTTTTTCTAATTTAAATACTTTTTGATATGCATAAAATTCTGTATAGGCTAATGGTTGAGTCCTCATTTGCGTATGTCGTAATAATCAGATAAGGGTTTGTCAGCCCTTGAGTTCATATTTCCAGGAGACATACGCTGTAATTTACTCAATGCTCTTTAAAGAACTGGTGCCAACTTTGGCATTTTCTTCAATGGGCTTAGATATTACAATCGATTTTGTCATCTTATTTGGAATAATTTAGAAGTTTGAAATTTTAAAAAATATTTTGAAATAAGTTCATTTCATTTCTAGATAAGTACCAATGTTTTCTTATTTTCTCTTTGTATTTGTGGTTGTTTATACAGTGATAAATTACTTTTCGTAGTTTCGTGTTTCAAAATTGCAGTTTCAACATTTAAGTACCTCTACATTTTTTCTGACATGCAATGAAATGAATGTAAGTCTAACATCTTATTTCAAAATATGATAAAAAATGTAGTGTCATCAACTTTGTTGATTACGATAAATATGATACAAATTGACTATGTCAGTTGTTAGATATTATACAGGATCAATACTTATTATAATACAGTAGCTACACAACACGCGACTCTGTATTACAGCAATACTTGGTATATGATCATCCGTCAGTGTGTTCGTGCATCAATTCGTCCGTCGTAAACTTATTCAAAACGACTTCTATTCTAAAACCACTTGATCTTGGGGTGTTCCTAGCACGAAACTATACACAATGACTCAAATGATTTTGCGCTTTCTTGGTCAGAAGAGCTGAATATAGTTTTTGAAAAGAAAATAAGTTTTTTCAAGATATTCTTCGATGAATGTGCACGGCCTAGGGCCTAGAAATTTTGTGTGTAGCATCATTAAATGAAGCTGAAAATTTCAAATTATTGCCCTAGATATCAAATGTGCCTGCACTAGGTGTTAGCGGCTTTCCTTATATAGTAAATAATTCAAACATCTTGTTCTTGAAAGCTGCAACCAGTGGCTCCCATAACAAACATTGACTTTCTAGGCAACCTGTGGTTTCTACAACTAATGGCTATCCTTAGCAACTATTGGAATCAGATGCTGCCATTGACTTTTCTTGGCAACCAGTGACTTCCATAGCAACCATTCAGTTCCCATAGCATCAGTGGTATTTCATTACAACTATTGACTTTCAAACAAATACCATTGATTTTCCATTGCAATAAATAACTTTCCATAGCAACCAGTAATATACATAGCTATGTGACCTTTAACATAGCAACAAGTGACTTCAATAGCCAACATTGACTTTTGATAGCAATAAATAAATAACAATTGACTTAGCAGCCACTGAGTTTCATAAAAACCATTAATATGGTAAAGTAAATGTGACTTTAACTCTAAAAACATGCAACGTTTATACCAACGGACTTTTTTCAGATGCAAATATGAATTTTGTGATATAATGAAAGCAAAAAAAAACCAAGTTCACATTTTCAATAAATAGAAAATATGAAAATATGAAAACCAAAAGGAATGCCCAAAAATGAAGTTGTTGAAACTCGGTTTGATGAACGACAGTGGAAAACGCAAGTAACCATTCAACTAACACTGTTTTATGCAAAGAAGAGTCCCAATTTATATAGGAAAACATATTGAAATATTCTTAACTAAACTGTTGAGTCCAAAATCTAAGATATTTTGTTAATAATATTTTCCAATAGAAAACAAAGGTACTATTTAACGTTACATTTTAGTACAAAATTAAAATGAAATCGCCATATAGAAGGGTATTTTTACTTTCTTTTCGATTAAAAAATCAACAGATGAGGCCAAATTTACTTTCAGGATTTTTCTACCCACTCCCTTGAAATAAGTGAAAGAACGCCAGAGACGTTTGACCATGAGAAAGAAGCATCAGGTTCCGATGATTTAGACGAATTTGATGAACTGAGACAGTTTCAAATGAGACGTACTTGGGAAAGCAGGTTAACTTTACATAACATGTATTTTAAATTTGAATAAGTTATGTACTTTAATTGCCCTGTTTATATGGTTTTATTTTGTTTTCTAAAATATACCAATATACTCGCATTAACAGCTTTAGCAAAATGATGTTTAGCATATATGAAAAAACTCTTTTGCACATCAAACACAATTCAGGAAAGGTTGAAAGAATAACAGCACTTCAACATATTGAAAGTTAACAGTTGATGACAGTTTATGGATGCCCTTCAAGGCATTAAAAATGAATATATTGCGCCTTAGAAGACAATGAAACTTTATTCTTAATGGGTAAAAGATAATGATATATAGTTATGAGTGAGTTGCTTTAGGGCTTTGCACTGACAATCAATGACTTTTCTTAATTAAGCTTAATCTTTTTTTCGGGCCGATTATCACCTTCCAGTTTTTCTCTGTCGTGTATCAAAAGCTTAATATTATATAGTTATTGAATCATATGTAATACAGGTAAATATGCACCACAGGTTTGCTGTATGTTTGGTACCCCATATGTTTTCCATATGTATAAATATGTGTTTCATGTGTTTTGAAAAACATGTGTCTAAGAACATGTGTTTTTCATATGTAATATTAACATATGTAAACAGGACCATATGAAAAACATGTGTCAACAAACATATGTTAAACTCATGGTTATCACATGTTTTTCATATGAATAAGTTTTCATTTGTTAAATATTGTGAACTTCCATGTGTTTTTCATTTGAAAAAATATGATTATAATTTCTGCAAGATTTACACTTTGAACAGTCTTAATTAGATTCTTAAAAGATTCTTGGTTTATGCATCTATGTACAACTTGTAAATGTAGTAAATCTATCTTCACTGCCAATACTTCTTATCATGTTGAAAAACAAATATAATAAAATACCTTTATGAAAAAGATGAAAATAAATGAATGATACTAAATATCTTTTTGGAGGAAGAGCTGATTATATTTTAAATTAACGGAAGAACTGTCAGGGGAAGAAACAGTTTATGGGGTTTATGGGTGAATAGTCAGGGTGATGAACTGGTTAGGGGAGAATAGTCGGCCATTCATTTTTATTCATGATTTTTTTCTCCCTTTGTATGTGTAAGTCTTTATTGATTGACATTTTAACAATCAAGAACCCAAAAGGAAGTGACCCCCGTAGGGAGTGACCTTGTTAAAATGTTCACTCAATAAAATCTAACTTATACTTAGTGTTTAAAGATCATGTATGTTGAAACATTTAAGTGAAATTATATATATTTGTATATAATTATGCTTATAAAATAATTTTTAAATATCGAAGAATATGTAAAATATGTACTGCAAATATGTATACATATTATATGTAATCATTAAAATATATGCATTCATTTCGTATTGAAAAATTTGACTTAGACTTTTAAGGAAATAAACTTTTTATTACCTTTTTATTATTAACATGAAATGTTAAACTCTGTAATATCTTAAGTTTGTAAATACTGCTTTTTAGAACTTACAAAATTGATAAATCTTAATTTTAGCTTAACACTGAACACTTCTTAAATTCTTATGAATTTTCATGTTCAAGCAAACCAAACCCAGGAACACAATTAAGCATTTGAAATAAAAAACATAAGTCTATACCATTAATGTAACATACAGTGTCCTTTTCTTGGAGACACACTGTTTCCTACCATATGAAAAACATATGTTATTCATGTGTACCCATTTAAAAGACATATGAAAAACGTGTGTCTGCACCATATGTGAAACATACTGGGTACTTTTCTTGGAGAAACCATATTTCTCTACCATATGTTAAACATGTTTGTCACATACGTTTAACATGTGGTGTATATTTACCTGTGTAATTGTAAATTATAATGAATGTGAAAAATGTCATGATCACATGTCTAGTTCTACATGAAACTGTATGTACTTACTTGAAGTTTGTTTTGTATTCTTAATAAAAAAGATGTTTGAATGCGCAGTATCTATAAATTTTGCATATTAGGTTTAAAAAATGTATTTAATTAAAACAAATGTTTTCCAACTTATTAATATCATTAAACTGAAACAGCTAGACCGTAGCAATATTCATACAAATATATAATATGAACCTAGAAGTAGCTTTCTTAGACTTTTGCAAATAAAAAAGAAAACGGAATAAAATCATAAGTAAACATGATTACACAAGTAGAAGCAATTCAGTCAATTTTACTGGAGTTATCCAGAAGTGTTTGTGATGTTAGCAACTACAGATAAAAGTAATGATTTGACCCAAGTCTGCTAATATACTAGTTTTTCTGATTGAAAATTGTCTTTTTCAAAAAGCGACTAAGAGAATTATCATCAGGTATTCACAATCTTTAATGTAAGTGATTGTGTACAAATGTTCCAAAGGTGTTCCTTTGTTCCGCATATACATTCGCATATACATTTGTTCGTGTAGATGAAATATATCTACTCATTGTGGAGCATGTGCAGAAATACTTTTTGTAAAATATAGACACGTCAAATTATTACTTTTATCTGTAGTTGCTAACATTACAATCACTTCTGGATAACTCCAGTAAACTCCATTTGTATTGCAAATCTTTGTTAGTTGAAAAATATGATCCAAACTCATGCTTACTTGATTAAACTATTTTGCAACAACAAATTTGAACACTTTAAATCAGCATATTTCCTTGAAATTTTAAATTTACTTTTACAAGGAATTATACAAAACTTTTGAGAGATTATTCATTATTTATTAGCTTTCATTATTTATGAAAAATACAATTTCAGTAAAATATGGGCTAAGGTCCGCCTTCGAGGTAGCTTGTCAAGGAAAACATAAAGAACGATGTACTGTAATGTTGAAATAACACACTCCTATTTTAAACTTATACCTGTCTGATATATGTACACATGTTTAATTACAGTCCTCATCCATATCTTTTCTTCAATGAGGACAAAACCACATTTACATTTTTGGGATTCCACATCGATAAAAACACGAGAAATGTTATAGATCAACAAACAAAAACAGTTCTTGAGAAAAACATAATGACAGCACATTTGTACACAGCACTGGATATGAACGGAGTTCCTTTAAATGAAGACTTTGATAATTGTACAAGGTGAAAATATGTTTTATTTAAAAGTATAATATCAGAGCAGTAACTTTATTATTATATTTAAGTATTATATGTGTTTGTTTAATCAAGTCCAATGACACCTGTTTTAAGTATCAATGGAATTATAAGTCGATATTATAGTTTCATGTTCTTCAATGGTCATTGGTGAGTCAATCTTTATAATAATGCGTTCCGATTCTAGTATTGTTAATAATCAAGCGCCTATTTTCTAATTATGGTTCGAGGACCAAAAGGAAAAAGAGAAATGACATGTATGCCAATAATATGTTTCCGTTATTGTGTTCTTATACAACCGGGTTATTAATGTTCTGTATAAAACTTTGATTCGGTATTATGAACCTGTGTTTTAATAACTGCACACAATATTTATGTTTAATAGACAAGAAAAGATACAAAGGTTGCGCAATGTGATGGGGATTAATGAGACACATGATCCAGATGATACATACGAGCTTACAACAGATAACGTGAAGAAAATGATGGCTATACACATGCGGTTCCGGTAAGTGTTTATATCATGATTGCGTTTTTTTGCGGTTATACTGAGATTCTGATGCAACCAATAAACTTGTACGAAAATGACATATTACCATTAATTTATGCGCAGTAAATAAAGCTCTCAAATATAAATGAAACAACACAAAAGTGAATCCTTATTATGTTAGCTTATAAGTTTGTATTGCTACGCTCAATATTGCCAAACGTGCGTCCTGTTTTTTATGCTCCCCGAAAAATTTCGGGGGAGCAGATAGTCGTCGGGTTGTCCGTCAGTCCGTCCGTACGTACGTACGTCCCAAATTCGTGTCCGGCCAATTACTTTGTTATTTGAAGTCGGATTTTAAAATTATTTCACAGAAATGATCGCCATATTTAGACAACGTGTCGCGCGCAACATTTTGATCGCTATCTTGAAGGTCAAGGTCACAGCATGACCTTGCAGCAAAATCGTGTCCGGCCCATAATTTCGTTATTTGAAGTCGGATTTTAAAACTATTTTACAGAAATGATCACCAAATTGAGGCGACGCGTCGCGCGCAACATTTACGTCGCAACCATGAAGGCCAAGGTCACAGCATGACCTTGCAGCAAAATCGTGTCTGGCCCATAACTTTGTTATTTGAAGTCGGATTTTAAAACTATTTTACAGAAATGATCACCAAATTGAGGCGACGTGTCGCGCGCAACATTTGGGTCACAACCATGAAGGCCAACGTCACAGCATGACCTTGCAGCAAAATCGTGTCTGGCCCATAAATTCGTTATTTGAAGTCGGATTTTAAAACTATTTCATAGAAATGATCACTATATTGAGACGACGTGTCTCGAGCAACATTTAGGTTGCTACCTTGAAGGTCGAGGTCACAGCATGACCTTGGAGCAAAATCGTGTCCGATACATAACTTCATTATTTGAAGTCGGATTTTTAAACTATTTCACAGAAATGATCACCATATTGAAACGACGTGTCGGGCGCAACATTTGGGTCGCTACCTTGAAGGTCGAGGTCACAGCATGACCTTGGAGCAAAATCGTGTCCGGTACATAACTTCATTATTTGAAGTCGGATTTTACAACTATTTCACAGAAACGATCACCATATTGAGACAATGTGCTGTGCACAACATTTGGGTTGTTTTTACACTTTGAACTTTGTCTGTGACATAACTAAGACACTACAAGAGATATACCTTTCTGTGTCCAAAACCTATTCGGGGAGCATTTTGTGACCCAAATGTTCATGTTGAATCAATAACATAGCATTCTTATGTGATGTAAATACAATCTGTCTAATATATGTGCTTCTTTGGACTGGCCTTCTTTTTATCATAACTTTTAGATATTTTCTGTCAAATTATTGTAACACATGTCTCGGTCTTCTTGAAAAGAGGTTAAAGATTTTGTAGGAAAAAATAACTCACACAAAAAGTTTTCATCAATTAATGGAAAACGTAGACTGTTCTGATTAACCTTAATTCAGTAACCAAACAGGGTTCATCCATTTTATTATTTCATTACGAATATTTTTGAAGATTGAAAACACGTTGTGTATCTTGGCAGGGATTATTTACAATAAATTAAATTATTCATATGTGTGAAAGTGGCTGGTATAAGGTGTATTTCTTATCTCCTTATTTACCAGAAAACAAGTACAACAAAAACAATTTGATTTAAAATGTATTGCAAGAGTGAAATGTTCTTATCTATCTCTTTCTCAATTACATCGAACCACTCGCGGGGAAGTAGACTAGCATTTATTTATTTTTTCAGAATTCACATTAGACCTTATTCGACCGTTATTTTATATGAACTAGCCATTGACTTAGTAATAATTGAAATCCTGGTCATTCTGTCTTTTTTACAAACTTCAAATTAAGTTTATGTTAGCCACCCGCCTCATATGACAAGATTTATAACTCTATCACCTTTTTAAAAATCATTTGTCCTTTGGACTCTTATTTTGCTTAATATTTCTTATTTTGCCTCATCTTTGTTGTTAAAGGTAATTATTGTCTTACAATAACTTGCAGTTTATGTAACTGTAACATCTATGATCAAGATTTATTTAAGAATTAAGCATCAATTTGATAGTGTAACACTTTATTTTAGCTTTCTAAATGGATCTACTTTCACCTTAATTGTGTGTTAGTTTCATCAGTACCATTTTATGTGATAAGATTAATAACTTCAGCATCGAGTTTATCTACTTTAAATCAACCAATAAGTTGTCTTCAATTTTTATACTCTATCCTCAGTTGTAGTAAATTTGTTTACTTAAAACTTCAAATCGTGATCACATACATTATATATGTACATATATTATATAAGATTTTCACTTAAGAATGAATCTATATCGGAAGAACACTTTCCCCTTGGACATAGCATCTGGCACGTTTACATCTTTGTCTTTGTAACTTAGAATAATATTTAAGACTTCAAAAACACTGAAAGTCACATCAAATTAACAGTTTTTAAAATCGATTTCCATAGTAAAGATTTGAAAATCCTTTACCACATTTCACCCGAAGTGTTTCGGCTACTTTCTGTATATGATTTCAATAAGGTATTCGTCCACGACGGTTGCACACGCTAACTATATGATATCAGCTATCAGCACAAGGAAACTTGTTTGTTTTTTTAGTTTTGTGTCACCTTGCATAATTCAACTAAGGATGTTGAATTCATGGTCATTGGTCAATATAGCACTGTTTAGGCGGGAGTATTTGTTTTCCTCATTTCCTTATATGTATATTGTAAATCTTTCAAAAATATCCTGAGACAGTAAAATAGCTAGAGCTTAAATTTTTGGCATCATCTTGTTGACCTTAACCATCGTTACTTAATTCATGGCCCTGAGTTCAAAATAGCCCTACCCTTGGAAATATTATATGTTTTATATGTTTACAATAAAACTTTTAAATCCCAAAAGCTAAAGTTAAGATAATTGGAATTAATCTTTGTCTAGTTGTCCTCTACCAAGAGTTTTCAAATTATTGTACCAGGACCGAAAGTTACCTCATCCAAGGAGGTTATTGAATTTGCTTTTATTCACATAGTAAACAATTAAAATGTTCTTCTTTTAAAGTGGATTGCTCAATAAATGGAAAGAATCGAAGTAAAGAATATATATATATATTATATATATATATATATATATATATATATATATATATATATATATATATATATATATATATATATATATATATATACCTATATATAACAAATCATAAGTTGTTAGAACAAAATATTATTTCATTCTATAATTGTTCACATTGTTTATTATTCAGAACTTCATTTACATTCTTAGTTCGGCTTATTGAAAATTAAGTAAGACTATTGTACTCATTCCGGCTTTGGTGTCACGGTTTGATAAACTAATTAGATGCAAGTTGGTATCTCCAACACTACAAATAGGAGTCCGTTGAAACTTCACACATTTTTATAAGACCATTATATTTGAACACTTTCCAAAGTCCAAACATGTAATTTTACGGATTAATTGCCCTTTCTTGAACTTTGAAAATTCTACATTTATTCAGATCTACCTACCTACCTACCTACCTACCTCTATACCTAACTACCTACCTACCACCCACCCAATCCATCCATCCATCCATCCATCTATCTATCTATACTGCAACACCCTCTTTCGAGTATTATGTGCAAGTGCGTGTCTGTCCGAGAGTTTAAAAGAAATGTAAAGGAAAATATGAGTAATACTGTACATGTATTTTTGAGTGCTGAAAAAAAAGTATCTAAAATATCTTAATGTAACATGATTTCTATTCGCATGGTTAGAATCTAATCAGGTCCGATCTTTTCTTTTATTTCCACATTTACTATTTTATGCTCCCTTAAAGTAGAACATATAGTTGTAGCATTGTCCGTATTTCTGTCCTGGCTGACATGAAATGGTTAATGAGCGCCATTCTATCTCTTATCTCTGATTTAAAAAAATTAAAATTACATGGACAGTTGTTGTAAGGGTTAATCGGGGAAGTGCTCTTAGTTTCCGCTTGTTTAATTATCTCCCTTTACAAAAGTTACTAACGCTTGTCCATATAAAAGCTTACAAAATATTTAAAACAATTTATATACACAAAAACCAGTGTTATGGAGCAAGTAAAGGAAGTTAAAAATGTAATGTTATCTTGCATAGTTGTTTACTCATCTTCCTTTTTATTAATTGAACCTTTCTACAAAATCTTTGTTAAAATGATAAATATCTCGATAAAGTGTTATCACGTTAACAATTACAGACGTTTTTATGTGTTAATAAAGAGTGCAATTTGCATATTATCTTAGCTGTACTTTATGCAGTTTCGCACCAGAAATATTAATCTTAATGTATCTATGTAATGCCTACCAATCAGGTAGGAACAATTTTGACTCTATGAGCTTCATCTAGAAAACCACAGAGTAAGGCTACGATCAATATCCCTTAAAAGCGTGTCGTGGGTTCTGAAGGGACGATTTATATAAAAAAATTCTAATCAAGTTTTTTGACGCTCCTGTGAAAGTTTCATTTTGCATACTTGTCTAAAGATAAAGATCACAAATTGAATTTTGCTTGTGAAATCCCTTTTTTATACTCTCATAAACGAATTTCGTTGTTATGTTTTGTATAGTTGTTTTTGTTTTGTTGTTTTTATGCCACCGCATAATATCATCCATAGGACCTCTACCAATGTTGTTCAAATTTTGCCCTTGGTGTCAAAATTGGCTCTGCCCAGAGGCATTGATTTTCAGAATGTACACATAGTAAACTAAAACAAATGTTTTCTGAATTGGAGAAAGCTATAGCTTAGATATTTGACATGAAATGTTGTTTGGTGGACCTGTATCAAGATTGTTTGAATTTAACCCTTGGGTCAAAATTTCGCCTCGCCCAAGGGAACAGTGACTTGCTTTTATGTTCTTTGATGTAAAGCCATGATAGTTGGACCATGTGCACAGATTTAGATGTAAAGTAAACTTTGATATCAGCTGGCCTAGATTTTGACAAAGTGTCTTACTGTGTTGTCCTTTGATTTACAGTCATAGAAGTTTGGCCATGTGAAATATGACCTTCGCCACCTAAGGTTAAGGTTAGGGTTCAACTGCATTGATAGATTCCTACTCTGATCTTTTATTTGAATAACAATAGATTTAACCACTAATCTAATAATAAGAATTAGAAAGGTAAGTGATCTATGCATTATGGCAAACTTCAATTGTATAGAAACCAAAAATTTCTATTCCTACATTACTATCTAGTGTTGAATTAATGCGGTGGCATAGCATTTTTCACAAATGCAATCTTGTTTGTTGTTGTTTTTGTACTTTTTTTGCGTTGTCATATTGATCCTTCCCGCTTCAAACATTCCTGTCTCCCCAAAATGAAAAACACACCATAAAAATATATCCCTTAACAGATTTCTTTTTTATGATTTTGCTTACACTTTCTAACCTCCATTTTATATGATTGTGTTGCAATGCACAAAAATGAATTTCAATGTTAGATAAAATAAATTGACAGAACTTCTATTCAGACATAATTTAATCATTTTTGAAATATATTTGCATATCTTATCATCTTTTGCATATTTTATATCATCAACTATTATTTACTGATTTCTTTCTTTCGACTTCTACCTATATATTTATACCCACAAAAACGAAGTTTAGGGGGGAATATAGGAGTCACCCGGTGGTCGGTCGGTCGGTCGATCGGTCGGTCGGTCGGTCCAGACGTCCGTTGCATTTTCCTTGTCCGGAGCATAACTTGAAAACTTACGGTTGGAATTCAATATAACTACATACAATGGTCAAGCACATTGAGAGGAAGTGCAGTGCACAAGAACCATAACTCTATCTTGACTAATTACAGAGTTATTGCCCTTTGTTACTTTTCCTTGTCCGGGGCATAACTTGAAAACTACTGGTTGGAATCCAAAACAACTTCATACAATTGTCAAACACAATAAGGTGAAGTGCAGTGCACAAGAACCATAACTCTTTCTAAAGAAATTACAGAGTTATTGCCCTTTGTTGCTTTTCCATTGCTCTTTTTTCTTGTCCGTTGCATTTTCCTTGTCCGGAGCATAACTTGAAGACTAATAGTTGGAATTCAATATAACTACATACAATGGTCAAGCACATTGAGAGGAAGTGCAGTGCGTAAGAAACATAACTCTATCTTGACTGATTACAGAGTTATTGCCCTTTGTTACTTTTCCTTGTCCGTGGCATAACTTGAAAACTACTGGTTGGAATTCAAAACAACTTCATACAATTGTCAAACACAATAAGGGAAAGTGCAGTGCGCAAGACCCATAACTCTATCTAAAGTAATTACAGAGTTATTGCCCTTTGTTGCTTTTCAATTGCCTTCTTTTTTTTGTCCGGAGCATAACTTGAAGACTAATGGTTGGAATTCAATATAACTACATACAATGGTCAAGCACATTGAGAGGAAGTGCAGTGCATAAGAACCATAACTCTATCTAAAGTAAATACAGAGTTATTGCCCTTTATTACTTTTCCATTGCTTTCTTTTGTCCAGACCATAACTTGAAGACTAATTGTTGGAATTCATTATAACTTCATACAATGGTCCAACACATTGAGAGGAAGTGCAGTGCACAAGAACCATAACTCCATTTTGACTTATTACAGAGTTACTGCCCTTTGTTTCTTTTCCTTGTCCAGAGCATGACTTTAAAACTACTGGTTGGAATTCAAAACAACTTCATACAATGGTCAAGCACAATAAGGGGAAGTGCAATGTACAAGAACCATAATTCCATCTTGACTAATTACAGAGTTATTGCCCTTTGTTACATTTCCATTGCTTTCTTTTGTCCGGACCATAACTTGAAGACTTATTGTTGGAATTCATTATAACTTCATACAATGGTCAAGCACATTGAGAGGAAGTGCAGTGCACAAGAACCATAACTCCATCTTGACTAATTACAGAGTTATTGCCCTTTGTTACTTTTCCTTGTCCAGAGCATAACTTGAAAACTACTGTTTGGAATTCAGTACAACTTCATACAGTTGTCAAGGACATTCAAAGGAAGTGCAGTGCACAAGAGTCATAACTCCATGTTGACAAAATACAGAGTTACTACCCTTTGATACTTTTCCTTGTCCGGAGCATAACTTTAAACGTACTGGTTGGAATTTAAAACAACTTCATACAATGGTCAAGCACAATAAGAGGAAGTGCAGTGCACAAGAACTATAACTCTATCTTCAGTATTTATAGAGTTATTGCCCTTTGTTCTTTTTCTTTGTCTTTCTGGACTTATTACAGAGTAATTCAATTAAACTTCATCAATGGCTAACCACATTGAAAGGAAATGCAACATACATGAACCACAATTATCTTTAATTGCCCACAACCATAACTCTATGTTTCAATTCTTTTACAAGGTATTCTGTTACTAGTAACATCCTCATTTCCGAAGCAGACTTGTGGGGGTATTAATCACATTTAGTGATAGTTCTAGTTTAAATCTAATTTATTTCGTAGACAATATTAATTTAGATTTGACTGGCAATATATTGTCATTGTTGTTTAATCATAGTACACTTGAAACGGATACATATGGAAATCTATAAATTTCGCCTTTTTATCTACTTTTAAATATTAACGATATGACCTTCAAATTGAGAATATGGGTACGGTCTTGTATATGGTAGTGACCTTTAACCTTCAAACAAAGTTAACCGTTTATTTATTACTTTTTTCCGTTTTTCAGATGTGATATTCCTGTTATAGTAATGGGAGAGACCGGCTGTGGTAAGACAAGACTGGTAAAGTTTTTGTGTGGTTTACAGATTCCACCTGGAAGCACGATGCAGAATATGATAATCATGAAAGTTAGTATTAACTTGTAAACTATTTTTTTTCTTAGTAATTCTTATTTATTAATTTGATATCAAACGTAATGAGTTTGCATATTTATTGTTAAGTAGAAAGATATTGGATGATATTAAAATGTATTTGGTCTTTTGTGCAGAATTAAGTCTTGATTAAGTTGCCGCATTGTAACATGGGAAATGAAATAGGAAAGTATATACTTGGTTGCTTGGGAATTCTGTATACATACATGCGCAAAAATAATGGCAAAATTGTATCAAAATGTAGAAATGTATTGACTATTCAATGGATTTAATTGTATTAAAATTTGATAGTAATTATTGATAAGAATTAGAATTTTGTTTTTGTGTCAATTGTAGAATTTTGCCAAAAATGCCGACTTTGGTTTTTAACGTTTTATTTTGTCTCGTTACCTTACTACGGGAGCGTATTTTAGTATCTGTTGCGTTCATTGAATCGACAAATCTACAGTTTTTTAGACTGCATGAGTCTAACGTCACGCCATATTGACTTAGGTTTGAATGATGTTCCATTAAACAATTCAATTTTCTAAAGGCTAAAAATGTATTTTAAACGTATTTACAAAACCTTTGAAACAAAAGTTCTTATAAAATTTCAAGTTTCATTTAAATATAAACCATCGGGTATTCAATACATTTCTGCAAATCGTTATACCAAATATGCCGATATTTAAGTGTTAAACATTTTCCTCTTACCAAGTTCACAATCTTTTACAACTCAATATACACTGCTTCGATTGTCTTCGTCAAGGATGGAATTTTGTTTCTCAAATATGTCAGACAGATTTGCTTTAAAACGTGCTCACGGTATTAATATTGCTTTAAATAGAAAAGCATAAAGCTTTTTCAAATAAGCGGCAGTTGTTCTTATAAATAGAAATACATTTGTAGCTATATATGCGTTTGCACCAACCAATAGTTATACATAGATCATCATTTTATTGTTTATATGTCTCGTTTGATTATATGTATCGGTCTAAATATGGTTTAGATGGTGTTCACTATCTTAATGTAAATAATTCGATATTTTAATGGCTACTAGAAATATATATTTAATTTATGATGTCTTCTTGTCATGAACCAAACTTGTCTCAGATTGTACTCTGTCTAGTCCTTAAACAGTGAATGCACTAGATGTAGATATAAATTCAACTTGTTTTCTAGGGAACCATGATATAGTTTAGCAAGAAATGTATTGATATTTATTTTGTCGTTCAGGGTACTCGCATTGTTTACTGGTGACCATAGGTCGCTTTTCATGGAATGTCACAAATGTGTCACATTAATGTTTGCATGAACACATCTGCATGTTTTCAAAGTTGAAAAAACAACATTTAAAGTTAAATATTTTAATCGGTGCTAAGGGTCGAGGACACTTTCCAGTGTCGTCCATGAGTGGGCTCATGTTAGATCCCACAATAGTGTTAAATTAATGACTATTCTAAATTCTTCTGCTTGAAACAAAATAAATATCTAACAATTAAGGAGGTCCAATATTAAGCAAAAACAACTTTTTTCTCATTTAATTGGCGGATTACGATTACTAGTATTATCAAGCTAACATCCAACCCCCCCACCCCCGGTTTATTCAAATTTGCTTACAATAATTTGTTCAGTCATAGTGGAGGCGCAAAAATCAACAACAAAGAGTAAAATTAAATTATTTGTTCTTAAAAACAAATCATTTAAGGAATTCTCATTAAACTTGGTATACTTGTAGAGTCCTAAGAATATATATATTATCAAGTAAAGAATATTTTTGTCCAAATGTGAGGTCAGGTAAATTGTAAATTGCTTGTTTTGTTTATAATTTTTCATTCCTTCTATTTCTTTTTTTGTCTTGTTCGATGGTTTCAGATTTCACTTAAAAACTTTTAATTTACCTTATGGATAAGTATCTTGCTTTCAAAATACGTTTTGGATGTCATGTTTCTGATATTTAGGTATCAATATTCCTTATCTTTCAAAATACGACCTGATTTAGTTTAGCCCATTGTTTCTTGTTAAGGGCCAATTCATTTTACTTTTCACGGTAAGACATGTATTTGTCAAATGTATGGCTCCATTATAATCGTTGTATGAACACATTTCGACAACTTGCAGTAATGAGTTATTTCTGCATTGAAGAATAATAACCAAACTTCCTGATAATAGATTACACGTGATCGATAATGGGTCATCATGGCGCTCTTATTAAAAAAAGCTCAAGAGCAAAAGAGAATTATTAATTATTATATTTGTCTGCTTTTTGATTGGCCTCCGTTAGCGTAGAAGAGAGAAGTTATGAAACAGAAGACAATTGTATTTTCTGTATTTTTATATGGACATATTATAGCAATTCGTACATTTTACCATTGAACCATTCATACCTTTTTTAAAAGATTGAAATTACAAAATTTAATTCTGAATGTATGTTTTCGTAAGGGCAATTGGATAATCTATGTTTATTTGAAAATAAGGAAGGATATCATCATTAATTAAATTGAAAAATTTTGTGTTTTCGAGGGATCAAACTGGGTATGTTTAATTATAATTATTATAAAGCTCGATAGATGTGTACACAGTAGTGACAATAAAGATTAATTCAACAATTTCGATAATTCAGAGAGCTTATAGCACTATGAAATAACCTCTGATCCCCTTTCAAAAGTCCATGTTATTTAGTTCCGCCCATTGTTTTCTTGTTTAGGGCACTCTCATTTTTTACTTTTGGACCATATGTCTTGGAATGGTTATCACGTGTCACTTTGAAGGTTCCATGATAATCGCTATATGAAACACATCTGCGGATGTTGCAAAATTCCAAATCGTACCAGTGCTTGTTAAATGTTGCATTCTGCTTAAGCCGATGCTAGAGGGCGTGGATGGTAGATTGCACTTAACAGTACCGTCCATGCACAGGCTCAATCAAATCGAGCCTGCAACATTTTTCAATTTTGCCGTGTTGAGCTTTCTTTAGGGATACTTTTTTTTCTCTATTTTAGCAAATGATAAAATTTAATAATTTATGTGAAATAATGTTTCATTGCTCATACAAATTTTTCTTTCACAATTTGTCTTTAAGGTCCATGGCGGCACATCAAAGAAAGATATAAAAAGAAAAGTTGAACAAGCACAGCAAATCGCAGTTAGAAACATGCAGATGAACAAAAACATGTTTACCGTTTTGTTTTTCGACGAGGCCAACACGACAGAATCGGTTGGTTTAATCAAGGAAGTCATGTGTGACAAGAGTCTTGAGGGCAAAAAGTTGGAATTGTGTGAAAATTTGAAAATGGTCGCTGCATGTAATCCTTACAGAAAGTAAGAGTTTTTAAGATGTTTTAAAATTTGAAGGCTAGACAGGCAGAGCAAATTAGCTCATAAAATTTTGAAACTGACAGTAATTTAAAAAATGTCCTGCTACACGTATGCTACATGTATACTTTAATTTGGAAGGAGCTTTGGTCTATGGATGTCTGTGTTTGGAAGGATCTTTGGTCTATGGATGTCTGTGCTACTTCGTTTAGATTTGTTGATACATATTCATTGTATATCTGTAAGAACAAAATACTTAATATACTATTCATTTTACCAAAATATTTCGAACGGTTATCTTATTCCGAAAGGGACTAATTATATTGTTTTATTATTGATTACGTCATACAATGTATTTATATGCCATAATGTCATTAAATATACTAAGTTTTTGAAAATTATTCTGATTCTCTGATTCTAAAGCTGATGAGCAATTCATTAAATAATTGAATTTAACAAAGTACTGTCGTTTCTTAGTACATTTAATGCAAATATTGATCACATATCTTCTACCTAAAGTATGTATGCATTTAAAACCTCCAGACATCCTGATGAGTTGATAAGAAAACTTGAACAAGCTGGCCTTGGTTATCATGTTGATGCTGAACAAACAACTGATCGGCTTGGTAGAGTTCCAATGAGGCAGTTAGTTTACAGGGTCCAGCCTTTGCCACAAAGTCTTTTACCATTAGTTTGGGATTTCGGACAGCTCAGTACCGAGGTTGAAAAGCTCTATATAAAGCAGATGGTCCGAAGATATGTAAGTTTGATGTTTTGTTCATGTGCCACACATTTTAAACAAATTCATCAGTCATACTATGATAAGGGGGGCTTAAAGTTCGTTGGCGGTACGTCAATACTCCGTCGTCCACAATGTATTCTATTGACATACCATATCAGCTAAAACCAGAAGACTAGAATGTGAAACACGATAAAATTGGCAATATTATTTTATGCATTGATTTGTAACAGATTTGAACTAATAATTTTCGTCCATTAATAATCATGGTCGCAGAAGCTGGTAATATAAACTGAAAGAATAATCCTTAGGAAAGAGCAAGACCTAGAGCTTTGATTTTTTAAGCAAATTCAAATTATGAAATGTTTGTTCAAGTTATAACCTTCGCGTCAAAATTATTTAATTAAAATAAATCAAGATAACATGATTGTTAAAGTCTCATATGGGAAATCTGGCAACTAAACTATTAGCTGATAAATATTATGACCTACTTCTTATTGTTTGAAATTTGGACTTTTTGCACATTTTGATGCAGAATTGAACTTTGATATCAACTGACCTATATTTATTCAAGGGACCAATTTGGGTTTTAATGCACAACTATAAAATTTTGATAATGTACACAGTTTTTTTTGCAGAAATTAACTCTGATATAAGTTTACCTACTTTTTGGCAAGTGACATACTTTTTAGCTCACCTGTCACAAAGTGACAGGGTGAGCTTTTGTGATCGCTTTTCGTCCGGCGTCCGTCCGTCCGTCGTCCGTCCGTAAACTTTTGCTTTAAATGACATCTCCTCATAAACAACTGAGCCAATTTCATCCAAACTTCACAGGAATGTTCCATTGGTGGGCACCTTTAAAAATTGTTCAAAGAATTTAATTCCATGCAGAACTCTGGTTGCCATGGCAACCGAAAGAAAAATCTTTAAATATCTTCTTTTAAACAACCCTAAGAGCTAGAGCTTAGATATTTGGCATGAAACATCTTCTAATGAGTGTCTACCAAGTTTGTTCAAATAAAAGCCCTGGGGTCAAAATTGGCCCCGCCCCGGGGGGTCATTGATTTTCCCTATATGCATATAGTAAAAACTTAAAAATCTTTCTTTTAAAGAACTGTAAGAGCTAGAGCTTAGATATTTGGCATGAAACATCTTCTAGTGAATGTCAACCAAGTTTGTTAAAAAAAAAGCCCGGGGGTCAAAACTGGCCCCGCCCCAGGGGGTCATTGATTTTCCCTTTATGCATATAGTAAAAACTTAAAAAATCTTCTTTTAAAGAACCCAAAGAGCTAGAGCTAAGATATTTAGCATGAAACATCTTCTAATGAGTGTCTACCATGTTTGTTCAAATAAAAGCCCTGGGGTCAAAATTGGCCCTGCCCCAGGGGGTTATAGATTTTCCCTATATGCATATAGTAAAAACTTAAAAAATCTTCTTTTAAAGAACCCAAAGAGCTAGAGCTAAAATATTTGGCATGAAACATCTTCTAGTGAGTGTCTACCAAGTTTGTTCAAATAAAAGCCCTGGGGTCAAAATTGGCCCTGCCCCAGGGGGTCATAGATTTTCCATATATGCATATAGTAAAAACTTAAAAATCTTCTTTTAAAGAACCCAAAGAGCTAGAGCTAAGATATTTGGCATGATACATCTTCTAGTGAGTGTCTACCAAGTTTGTTCAAATAAAAGCCCTGGGGTCAAAATTGGCCCCGCCCCGGGGGGTCTTTGATTTTCCCTATATGCATATAGTAAAAACTTAAAAAATCTTCTTTTAAAGAACTGTAAGAGCTAGAGCTTAGATATTTGGCATGAAACATGTTCTAGTGAATGTCAACCACGTTTGTTCAAATAAAAGCCCTGGGGTCAAAATTGGCCCCGCTCCGGGGGGTCATTGATTTTCCCTATATGCATATAGTAAAAACTTAAAAATCCTTCTTTTAAAGAACTGTAAGAGCTAGAGCTTAGATATTTGGCATGAAAGATCTTCTAGTGAATGTCTACCAAGTTTGTTCAAATAAAAGCCCTGGGGTCAAAATTGGCCCCGCCCCAGGGGGTCATTGATTTTCCCTATATGCATATAGTAAAAACTTAAAAAATCTTCTTTTAAAGAACTCAAAGAGCTAGAGCTAAGATATTTAGCATGAAACATGTTCTAATGGGTGTCTACCAAGTATGTTCAAATAAAAGCCTTTGGGTCAAAACTGGCCCCGCCCTTGGGGTCATTGATTTTCCTTATATGTGTATAGCAAAAACTTAAAAATCTTCTTTGAAAAAACCCAAATAGCTAGAGTTTAGATATTAAGCATGAAACATCTTTAACTAAATATCTACAAAGTTTGTTCAAATAAAAGCCCGGGGGTCAAAACTGGCCCTGCCCCAGGGGTGTCATTGTTTTTAACTATATGTGTATAGTAAAAACTTTAAAAATCTTCTTTTAAAAAACCCAATGAGCTAGAACTTAGATGTTTAGCATGAATCATCTACTTATGGGTGTCTACCAAGTCTGTTCAAATAAAAGCCCTTGGGTAAAAATTGGCCCGGGGGGGCTATATACAGGTGAGCGACCACAGGGCCATCATGGCCCTCTTATTTATAAGAGCACCGACCGTAAAATTAGTACCGCATACTCAATTTAAGATAAAATCCTCCGAATGCATTACCTCCGCTTTAAAATAATCCAAATAGACTAAAAGTACTGTGAACTGCATAGAAACTGAGGGTCATGGGTTTAAACCCCAGATGGATCTTTTTTTTCCTTTTTCTTTAAACATTATCTATGTTTATCAGATCGCTTTTGCGAAGAAAGATAAGTGTTTTATATCAATTTTATAATTATTATAGGCATTTATTGGCTGCAAATTATTTACATGTTTTGTACCTGATATTTGTAAATGATATTTAAATCAGAACTACACAGTAAAGGTACTTAATATTTGATCTGAATATAAGATCAACCAATATACTATTGAGATAATTTTGGCAAACTTTTAAAACAGCCCCTCATTTTGGTAAACATAAGGAATATTTTAAGGAAGGTCCTCTACGTAGAAGAATATGCAAACAAGTGTTTAAAATGGGCCAAGGGGGACATTTTTGTACATATTTCAAACATCTCTTAAATTAGTATTAAATTAGCATTTTGTTTGTGTAATTTGTTAGTTGAATGTTTTTATTTTTGTTTCGTCTTTGATGTTTCTAAATTCAAATTTCACCATTTTCGTGTTTGGATGTTGCTAGATTGGGTGGACGGTAACTTGCACTTTCCATTACCATTCATGTAGAGACTCAATTAAACCGAATTGCAACATTTTTAACTAGGAATTTCGTTTTTCTCTATTATCAATAGAAAACATTTTTGATAAAGATAATTATTTCGATTTTCCTTTTTTCTGAAAGGATCATTTAATATACCAGCTTTAGATCAAAACAGCGTCCATAACTCGTAATCCTTAAGATAAATTTTGTTTACAATATCAGCAGAATTCAGCATTTAATCACAAAAATTGTGAAATTTTGAATTTAGAAGCATCTACAGATGTGTTCATACGGCAGTTATAATGGAAACTTCAATGCGACACTTTCGTTCAATTTCATGAAAAAGCGGCGTATGGTCCCCACATAAAAGAAAGCTTAAACTAAACAAACATGAATTTTGAAGGGGGATTAGAAGTTATGAAGCCTGCATATCACAGATAAGGTACAATATCCTAAGAGTGATTATACAGCATTCAAGTAGGAATACTAAAACCGCTCAAGTTTAAAAATGTCAAATAGAAGAAACTTATAATTCCACAAACATGTATTCACAATAATAATCAGACCTAAGGTAATCGTTAATCGCAATCATTGGTGTGTTTTTTATTGATTGCATGATTGCACTGTATTTATTATGTAATTTATTACCTTGCCCGAAATTGATTATATTAATTAAAATTAATCAATTTCAGCTTAAATTCGGTCAGTAGTTTTGATAACAATATGATTGACATTGATAACTTACAGATTTAACAGGATACTATTAAAATTCAAAGGATACTTTTATTTTAACTTTTTTTTCTTTTTTGTTTAACATTTATACAGAAAAAACCCTCATTTAAGACCTACATCGGGGCTGGACCAAAGTGGTCTCAATTGCGGGGTGATTTAAATTGTGAATATTCTTATCATTGCTTACATACTTTATGACCATGGTCTATTTTAGTCATTTTGTAAGAACAAACAATATGTATCTTAACCTACAAATACAATATAAAAGACACTATAAAAGTATGCAATGATGTTAATTCTGATGAAAGGAAAACATATTTCTGAAGAAATATAGCATCAAATTCTCTTTGGTCTGATATCAATATCAAATATTATATGGTGTAAATAAATCACTTTTACGATCTTTATGCTATAAGTACGCTGCGCACATTTTATATTTCATTTCTCATACATGCAATCTAAGGTTCAAATATGAAACAATTGATACTGAATATGTTAGAACCTGTATATAACCTGGACATCTTTCGTTTTTTTTTTCGATATGCTTTCGTCTCGCTTTGTTAACGTTATTATGAAAGGTGTAAACATTCTATTTTATCTATTAATCATACTAAATAATTATGTTAGCTTATAATATATTTCTTCTCACCAAATTTTAACTATATATTACTATCATCCTAAGAATATAATAAAGCCGTTTTCCATTATGTATTTGTATATGTTTGTGTTTTTATGCTGTTTCCCGCTATTATGGGACTTGTGCATTTTGTAAATAAATTGTTCTGAATAAATAAATCACAAATCAAGTAAAATATTAATTCTTCACAAAATAATTGATTAACAGCTCTAAAAATTTACCTTCTTACCTTATTCATACAATGACCCAATAATAACAGCTTTTCACACCTTGGGAAACCAAGTTTCATTAGTATAGATAGATAGATAAATCTACATTGTATATTGTTGTCCTCTATGCTATACAATTATCTTTGTGTTGTGTTCATGTCAACTTGTTAATTTGCTCATAATTTTGAAAATTTTACAAACTGAGTGTTATTGTAAATAAACTGTTTTGAAATTGATTTTAATATCAGGGGTCTCAAAATAGTTTGGTCAAATTGAGATTAATAAAAGAATTTGGACTGAGTCTGGTGGTCTTAAAAGTGAACAAACGGGGTGGTTTCAATTCTGGATCATGTTACCATTGACGTAAAGAATCTTTTAAAAATAGTCTTAATAGTAGAGTGGTCCTTGTTCCCAGATGGTTATACGTAGGGATTCTTCTGTACATTGAATGTAATCTATTATAAATCAATTACAATCTTAAAGTATTTGTAACTTAATTGATTACAGAGGCAGGTCTGAGTAACGCATCATAATCAATTACAAAGAAAATTGAAAGTAATTGTAATCAAATCAATCGGAGTAAAAAAGTCCGACCGTTAAGTGTAAGATTCCAGGTAATTTTTTAACAAGATAATGAAAATCCGCGAATTTAAGAACCCTCATTTCGATAAAACCACGAAATGTCATGACTTTGAATATAAGTACATTCTTCCATTTAACTATGGATATAAAGCAGCTAAAGTTACATAAATTACATTTGCAAAATATATAGATCCTTTAATTGATTCGGTTGAAGGGGTTAATTCCTTTAAATGTAATTTATAAAGGAAGATTTGTATTTTAATATTTAGTTATAATTGGTGACTATAAGACCTTTATATTTTATTTATTTGATATAGAGATCATTAGTGCAATAAAAAGGTTCTCTGCACAACCTTTATCATTTGAAAATGCAAGCAACTACTAATGTTAATATAAGTGAGGACAAATAGTTGTTTCTACTTATCTAATAAAGCTTTTATAGATGTAGAGCATCTTAACTTGCTGCTCTGGCACGATCACTTACATTTGGCTGGTTACAAGGCATACTTGTTGATGAACTCTTTTAACGTAGATTGTTTTTTTTACCTTTTATCATAGAGCATACATAAGCGTCTTTGTACAGTGTGGAGGCCGTAAAAAGTCGCTTCGTACAGACAATCTGAGATGTTATTTCCCGATCCTTGAAGATCTTCAACACGGCATTATTATTGTGTTGTGTACTTGTTGGTATTTCTATTTGGCTTTTTCATAGTTGGATGGGCCAGTATTTCTTACTGATGATAATGTTGAATAACACTTAGGATATCTTTCCTCCTTTATAGATTTGTCTTTTGAGAGCTTGTGACATATGTGCAGGCTTCATAACATCTGATCCTCTTTTTAAATTCAATTTTATTTTATGTGCCTTCCATTTTCGTTTAGGGCACACGCAATCTTTTATATTGGGGCCACACACCGCGTTTCATTGAAAAGCACTAACGTGTTACATTGAAGGCTCCGCCGCATGAACACATCTGTGGATGCTTCTAAATTAAAAATTTTACCATTTCATGTTAAATGTTGCAAACTTCTTTAATCGGTACTAAAGAGAGTGATCGATGGATTGCACTTATTTTTACCGTCCATGAACAGACTCGATCAAACCCAGCCAGCAACATTTTCAATTTAGCCGTTTTGGGCTTTCTTTAAGGATTCTATACCAGTCTATTTTATCTTGCCTAGTATGATAAAAAGTCATTTTATTGGTCAGTTCAATTAAATATCACTTGTATTTATTTTCTTAATTGAAAATTAATTTAATGTCCGTATGATTAAAAAAGTATTTTTCTGTAGATATCAAATAAAAAGATTCCAGATACAGATAATATAAAGGAAGTCATCAGCAACATTCTTACAGAATCACAGAATTACATGCGACAACAGAGGGTATGTGATTTAAATATTTATATTTTCATTTGTAAGATGGTTGTGTGTTTAAATGTGCATTATCAAGAAAATGTTTTAAATGTTCATTATCAAGAAAAACATTTTACTTTTAAAAATCAATATTGCATGATGCGTGTTTATCAACATAATCATCTAAATGTTCTTAAGTAATGGAAGCAATTTAAAGGCTGTTGATTTAAAACAATGCTTACTACTTTATAACTGAAGATGCATTTTATAATCAGCTAAACATCTAAAGATAAAAAAGCTTATTACCTAGCGAGGAAAGACATTCTATATAAAAACGATATCCCTGTGAAATTAAAAATAAAACTTCTACGAATTGTTTAGTTCTAAATAAATTTAATGTCTTTAATTTTGATTGTTTTTTATCTTCCATGCAGTTAAGCTTGAACGTGATCGAGTAAAACGTTTTGTCAGATATTATATTATTTTATTTTCATAAATATTTAATCTTCAATAGGATGAATGTAGCTTTGTGTCTCTTCGAGATGTTGATAGAACACTGACCGTAATGAGTTGGTTTTATGAGGATAGTTTAAAGAATGGCCTACTTTTTACATCGATAGATAAGAAAATGTGTGACAAGCTTCAAAAGGTAAAAGATTAAGAAATTTGTGTAAAAAATTAAAAAATAGACATATCCTTGATTTAAGGGTTAGTGTTAGCAAATTGATAGATCCCTACTCGGACCTTTTATTTGAATAACAATAGATGTAACCACAAACATTGGCATGTCCTCTTTTGTTAACAAATATTTTGTGGTTAAATTCTTATAATATCCACTAATCTGATAATTAGAATTAAACAGGTGAGGGATATATTCATTAAATGTTAGTGCCATGACGATATTGAATTGAAAGAATAACAAGCCAATACCAGCATTATTTACTTTATGAAGATTTGTGTAACCAGTGATGTATATTTTGACATTACGAAAGTCAAAGTTGCAGAAATCCTGAGAAGCAGTAATTATTAAGTTCAGAATTCCACTATTGAGAATGTATCTTTGAACAGTGTTAACTGAATCATGACGACGCACATATAAAATTTTGTTGTATCGTAAAAATGTATTGTACAGAGTGCATTTTCAAGTTCCATATATGCAAAATTCATATAAAAGTAAAAGTAATAGTGGCACATTTCTTGACTTTTTTAATTTTTAACTGAATGTCAATGTCTTATATGGATCAATGTTGCAATTATATAAATCTAAATAAAAACAAATTTATTGCGCCAATGTATTAATACTCCAGCTAATAGAATAAAAGTGTATTGGTTAAGATTAAAAATGCTCTTACAGACAGATGCCTCCTGACGGAATGTTACGGCAAATTATCAATTACGCTTAAATCGCAAATGAATCAAAATAACTTTAAAACTTCAAACCTATTGAATGACAATATTATATACATTGTTACGGCTTCAGATGTACGTATTAATAATATTGAACAAATTTTCTAAAATATTTGAATAAAAACTTGAAAATATTTCCCAATTAAAATCATTACATATAAGCTACCATAATTTGCTAATTATGCATTTGCGTTTTAGCTACATAAATGCATATCTAAAGCAAGCATTAAAAATTCATTTAAACGTAAGGGATTTCCCATTCTCTTTGTACAGAATGGAAACTTAAATTCTACTTGAAAAGTATTTATTATGCCCCCACTTCGAAAAAGAGGGGGTATATTGCTTTGCACTTGTCGGTCCGTCGGTCCGTCCGGTCTGTCCGGTCCGTCGGTCCGTAGACCAAATGGTTTCCGAGTGATAACTAAAGAACCCTTAGGCCTAGGAACTTCAAACTTGGTATGGTGATTGGTCATGACCAGTTGATGACCCCTATTGATTTTGGGGTCAAGGGGTCAAAGGTCAAGGTCACATTGACCTTGTAGGTAAAACCGGTTTCTGATCAATAACTAAAGAACGCTTAGGCCTAGGAATTTCAAACTTGGTATGATGATTGGTTATGACCAGCAGATGACCCCTATTGATTTTGGGGTCAATGGGTCAAGGTCACATTGACCTTTTAGGTAAAAACGGTTTCCGATCAATAACTAAAAAAGGCTTAGGCCTAGGGACTTCAAACTTGGTATGATGATTGGTCATGACCAGCAGATGACCCCTATTGATTTTGGGGTCAAGGGGTCAAAGGTCAAGGTCACATTGACCTTGTAGGTAAAAACGGTTTCCGATCAATAACTAAAGAACCCTTAAGCCTAGGAACTTCAACCTTGGTATGATGATTGGTCATGACCAGTAGATGACCCCTATTGATTTTGGGGTCAAGGGGTCAATGTCATAGTGACCTTGTACTTAATGACCGTTTCTGACCAATAATTCAACAACTCAAGTTGCCTTGGTTGATATTTTTACGTGCTTTTGGTATACACATTTGAAGGTCTTATGTAATATAACAACTTGGCTGTCATTAATGAGGCCTATGTGATTCATAAAATTTATGTGTATATTAATTGGTAAGATTTTTAATTTAAACTTTAATTGCTGCACACAACCTATGGGGTCACAATAATTATTACCTTGTGACTAGTCATGACCAGTAGATACTAGATAACCCTTATTAATTGCTTGTTCACTGGGTCAGAAGTCATGCATAATAACCTGATCTAATGACAAATTGGCTGCCGATAGGGGGCATACATGTTTTACAAACATATCTTGTTTAATACATGGTATTTGTGACATTATAACTAATAAATTCAATACACTACAACTGTAAGACTCATACAAATGTGCATTTACTTCAGAAATACACCCTTGACAGAACAACTAGGTCATTGGTTTTGGCTCTTGGCGTTTGTTATCACGCTTGCCTAAGATCAAGGAAAGAATACAGGGACAGAATAGCAAAATTCTTTATCAAGCCATGTGGACTTGAAAATGGAAGCACACAAATTGGACAGGAAATAGACAGGTCTTCATTTCTAAACTGCATAACTGCATAAATTGTGTTTTTGTGTTTATCTTAACTGGCGTCGTGCTGTTTTGTAAAATGAAATTTTATTCATATTCTTTAGTTTATCATTTTATTTAAAAAATTAGTATTCTTTTATAATAAATAATGTATAAAAAGTCTTCTGGGATATTTAGCTTGACTGTATGTTATTTAAAATCAGCATGATCTGCTAAAACATATTGTTCAGCAAATGAAGATAGAAACTAATATGTGTCAATATAACTCTTGTCTAAATATTTATTATTGAGATACCCTTTAATTGTTTTGCATAGCTGCCAAGAGGTTTACCTTGACAATGTCCGTTTGGACGATACTATCGCTTGCAATACAGCGTTGAAAGAAAATGTATTCATGATGGTGGTCTGTGTAGAACTAAGACTGCCATTGTTTCTTGTTGGCAAACCAGGAAGCTCTAAATCGTTGGCAAAAACGATCGTTTCAGACGCGATGCAAGGCAACGCAGCAAAATATGACATTTTCAAACGCCTTAAACATGTAAGTTTAGAAAAATGTTTTGTTAACTGGATTTTTCGAAGAAAAAAAATCGATTTCTTGCTAAAGTCATGTCGTCCGTTCCTGTTTCCGCCCAGAAACTTTACCAGTGATCATTATTGTTTGATTGTTGTATTGGTTTGTCTCATAATTGAACACAATGACCCTTTGAACAAGACCTTCAAGTAAACTAGACTCAACTTGATCTTGACTCATCGATGATTTTGACCTTCAAGATCAAATGTGTAAATTGTGCTTGATTTTGCTATACTTTAGAATTAGCTATAACTTTGTTACAATGGAATGGCTTGTCTTCATACTGGGACACAAAAATCCTTTGGAAACAACCTGAAAGAAGGCTTAATTGATAATGACCTTCACTCATTAGTGACTTTGACCTTGAAGGTCCAGTCATTGAACATTGCTTGATGTTTGCTTTAATTGATTACAACTTTGTTTTAACAATTAAACAATGGATGGTTTTATATTTAAGAACAACAGTCTAAAGGACAATGTCTTTTTGACATTGATCTTGAAAGTCAAGTAATTGCCATTGCTTTAATCTGTTTTAATTTAATTAGTAATAAATGGATTGTCTTCTTACTTGGGTACAACTATCCTTTGGACAGGACATAAAGGAATACTTAATTGAACATGATTCGGCATATATGATAAAATAAGTGAACTTTGCTACAATTGACAATAATATTGTTATCCATCTATGGATTTGATTTATACTTGGATAAAAGAACACAACGCTGACATGTTACTTGTTATGTATTTTTGTATATAAATTACCCTTAAAATGACAGTGACTGTCAATATCAAATATGAAATCAAACTTCGACTTCAATTATGTTGTCATAACTTTGAACAATTTATTATTTGCAGATTAAATTTATATTTGGCAAAGGAAACCGAAAGTCAGAACATCAAATTTGCCAGACAAGGTCAAATTATTAAAAATTGCTTAAATTGTGTTTACTTTGTTTTTGTCTTTTGTCAGACTTTGTAGCCCAAATCTTGTTTTGTAGGTTTTGTTTTGGATCGTTAAATCCACCAATATTCCATCAACGATGACAACATTTGTTAATGTCCGTGAATTGAAAAACAACATAGCGCTTTGAACGCCAGCCTTTTAATTCCTGTTAAACTTAAAGCAAATGGGAGATCCACCTTACACTGCAGATCGTTCACGGAGCATGGAGTTGATCTTCAGTCCCACTTCACTCTCATTTGAATTTATTAAACCAACGAATAACTGATTCTGATAAAAAAGGCATATCAACCCGATTCTGCATTTATTCAATTATGCAATTTTAGGTGTTGGTGTGTTTTAGGGAATCTGTTCGGTATTTTATATTTAAATGAACATATGCAAGTGACCTTAATTTGAAAATAGCCTTTGTAAGAGATATCATTAACTCTCGGCATGAAGTTTTTTATCTGAGCATCATTAAGTGGGTCTATCTCGTGAAAGACATACACCTTTCTTATATGAGACCATACGTCTCTTTTAATGGAATGGCACGAATATCACATTTAAAAGGTACCGTAATCATAGCCCTAGGAATACATCTGCGAATGTTTTATATAAACAAAAATTGCACAATTTTCATTTTTAGAATTTTAATTCAGCTTAAACTAACTATATTTGATTTCTTGTGTTATTAAATAGCATAATTTGATAAATGAGCATACATTTGCAAGATTAAAGAAACTCACTGATTTCCAGTAGTCTAAAACCATCATGTTTGCAATTCTTTCTTAACTCAACTGGTACATCTAGAATTTAAAAAAACTATGCAATAAATTATATACAAGTTTGCTTCTTTAAAAAGAAGCATGCGAGAGATATTTTTGCTGTTGTGGAAGATTTGTTTAAATCAAAACCATTGGGAATTTTTTTCATAAAAAACACAACGAATGGTTATAAATAACAATTTTTTAACAAATTATAATTTATTATATATATTGAATATAGTATCATAATGAAAGTTTGTTTTACACTTCATTTTGTTAAATATTTTGAAAGATAATATGCCAGAGAAATGGATTTTTTCTTGGCGCATAAGGGATATTTTTTCTACAAAGGGAACTAAATTTAAAATAAATGGTATATCAAAGTAGTATCAAAATAAAAGTTTCTTGTAAAATCCAATAAGCAAATTTTCGGTTAATGTTTTGGTCAGTATATTGAAACATTTCCTCTACATTTTCCAAAACGGGCATAAAGTATGGTTATCAAACAATTTTAAGTCTAGGATTTACATAAAAAATATGACCTCTCCAATTAATATACACGTAAGTAAACTGATCATCGATTTTTATAAGAATGTTTGGCCAATTTGTTTAACAAGCCTTGCAGCGCTTTTCATTTTTGAGTCAATTATCAAAATAAAATTGATTATTCCATGGAAACGAAGTGAGCGAGTGAGCTGACATCATGTACATGAGTTATTGGTCAAGACCTACATCCATATGTACAAAAACCTTTAAAATTATTATTGGTTACTTCATGTCTAAAAACCTCAATTCAGTCCTCTTAAACTACACTTTTTCGAGAAATGGAAAGTTAAGTGTTAATAAACATACTTTGGTAACTTTGGTATCACATGTAATGTTATTCATTTCATTACATTAATTTGAAGTTATGTATTTACAATTTCTTATCTCCTTACGTAAAAGGGTGCAGTACTTTATGGTCTTATACATGTATATCATGTGAAAATGTATCTCACCTTGTTTGAACAAAGCGTAGTGTTCGTATGGGAAGATATCACAAATTTGTTCAATACTGACTAATTATGTAGATTTTAAGACAGAAGGTTTCAACTTCTGTTTAAATGTATTAAGTCAAGAAAGATTATATTATATTTATCACTTTTAAGTGATATTATGTCCATTCAATGATGGTGAACAGTGAGTGAACGGTTAAAAATTTAAAATAAGCTTACATTTGGCCATCATAATTCCTTTCAATTCTTGACTCTAATTCTGAACGATAAATGAATAATGTGGCCCAAGAAAGTATCCATCGGATTTACCTGTAACGAATAATTTATAAAAAGATCGGGACAGTCTTTTTATAATTTAGACATGTTTATATTTTATCTTAAACATTTCCCTATATCAACTGTTGGTCTATCATCATAGCAGTCAATGTTTTGAAATATATAGTAAATCAAGCTCAATTTGACAATAAAAATGATCATTATGTCACTGTTACTTAAGACCAAACTATTTCCGTTATTTAGATGATTGCTTGTATTTAGATGATGAACTTTTAAAACATTTTGATTTCTGCCATAACCACTTAAATATTGTTCATTTATTTATAATTATATATCTTACTAGAAATACATTTAAGCGAAAAAGGGAATCAAAATGTAAATGTTTGCAATGTTTTTTCAAAAATCAGCGGATTAGCAGTACCTTGAAGTAAAAACAACATTCATTACTCTCTTGAATGCAAAAGTGTGGTGTAAGAAAAAATGATGGCTACAAATGTATTTGAAAAATAATAGTTTAAATTAATAACTTTGCAAAGGTTTTGTATTGGAATGGTTAATCTAATTAGTTTAAATTTTTTTGCAATGTAATGCACGGTCATTAAATTAAATACTTTGCAGTGTATTTGATTCTAGGCTGGATTTGAATCATTATAATGAATAATACTAAATTCATAATACTAAGAAAGAAGTTTCTATCAAGTGAGTTGTTTCAGAGGGAATCAACCAGTTTACTTGGTTTTAAGTAAATTTATTGTTTCAAATAATGCCTCTGAAATAGCTAGAACGGGAGGCTTCATTATACTAAAGACTTACTTGTTTAACAAAAATCCCTTTTAATGGGCTATGTTAAGAAAGGGATAAAGAACATAACTTTTATTTCAATATTTTAAAGGTGAATATCAATATACAGCAATCCACTTGTGTATAAATATTTAGTTTAAATTAATATGTATATAATCTACACATACCAGAAAAGGTCATCATTGTCTCCTACTTCCTCCAATATTTGCGATCTAAAGTTTTTACCAATGTAATTTTAACAGGTTCAGATGGTTTCCTTTCAATGCAGTCCGCTTTCTACACCGGAAGGTATTGTCGGAACTTTTAAACAATGTGCACAATTTCAAGAAGACAAAGATTTGAATTCGTTTGTGTCAGTTGTCGTATTGGATGAGGTGGGACTAGCAGAGGATAGTCCTCGGATGCCATTGAAGGTTAGTTTTAATGACATGTACACAAAATAGAAAGGACCAATATTTAAAAAAATCGTAGTTAGCTGTCCTCTGCAGATTGCTTAGTCGAATACCTTTTCAGAAAATAATTGCTAATTTTTCGTGTGATAGTTGTTTATGAACATGTAAAAAGCAAAAGCTCAAAATCGAAATATCCAGTATTAATCTGTATTTTCCAAGATAGAACCTTAAATGTAGATCAAATATTAGGTTTATATATCTGAACGATTGTATATGGATAAGCAAGAACCACATTTACTATTTTTTAAGGTCGACTTTTTCAAAGAAAACTACTTTGCAATATGTAAAATTTATGCGGAGAACTCGCTTTGGATTGCTCTTTGACACCCTAAGTCAATGCCACTATTACAAAAACATATAAAATTGTTTTCGGTCGATAACTAGAGTTAGGAATAACTATTATAATGAAACTTGCTATATAGCAAGCTGTTGTAGAGACCTCACTAGAGATTGCTATATGGGCCCCCCTTAAATCTAGGCCAAGTTTACTGTTACTCAAAATAGGACAATTGTCTTCGCTCGATAAAGGTAGCTGATATTGAGTCATCGCTTAGGATTGCATTTGAGTGTCCCCTTGTCCAAATTGTCTATTACGTGATTAAGGTTAACGCATATTTCCTTAAATATGTACGAAACTACCTCTAGAATATAGGTTTTACTTACTTGTATTACCTATTCTATTCGGGTATCATATTGCCCTAGTAATTAAAATAGGTGTTCTAATTATAGAAGACCTATATTCTGGAAAAAAAACAACATTTACCCTATTTAGGTTTTCAGATAAGACAAAGCTCAAAGTTTCCTAACGATAACGACAGTTTCAAATGATATATTGTAATCCCGTAGCAAGTTTACTTGGAAACATTGCTTTTAAATAAGAGTTTGAAATGCAGTGTTGTAATTTAACTTTGTATAAAGCAAGCTGATTTATGGATTGCTTTTTGATCCACTAAGGTTAAGGTTATTGTTACTAAAATAGAAAAAAAAATGACAATATAAGACAACAGATCAAGAGCCATCATAGTCTTGTATAGGATTCATGCATTCGAATTAAACAATATGTTAAAATAAGAAAATGAAACTTCAGCCTTTAAGCCATATGTTTCTACTGAGGGAATTGAAATGAATTATCAGTATTCTTGTTAATCTATATGTTTTATTTATGTCTAATCATAAACTTATATAAACATACCATCCCTTTTATTTTAGACTTTACATCCATTGCTAGAAGACGGATGTCAAGGTGATGAAGAAGCAGAAGATTACAAGAAGGTAATATGACAATGAAACACAAATTATCGGCAGCCGCTATATTTTTCAGCAATATACTTAGTTCTCTTACTAAAATTCTTATTATACCCCCATTGAACAAAATTTGACTATTATATAGGGATATTTATATCCTGTCCAGTTCTAATTGTTTTGCTGTACCGTCCCGATTAACTGTATTATTTTTGAAACCAGTATGGTATAATTTTATAATTGAACAAATTAGAACAGATAATCTCTTTAATACTCCAAATGTCCCAAACAGATAAACTTTCATATCTCTGTAACCTGTGCACGTGAATATAAAATAAACGATGTTTACAAAGGCAGAATTTAGCTCAGTCTTACCAAGAAATCCCTAAAGGACCTCCAAAAAATGCAAAATTGTACATGTGTAAGGTAAACGTTTAACTTATAAAACTACGGAAACGGATGTCTAGTAAAGTTCCCATTGCATTTTGACAGATTTATGCAATTTTGTACATAAAATGTGTTCTCAAATTTGCACTTACATATTTCCAAAAACAAAGAAAAAATGATATCTTGACTTTTAAATTTATATAGCGTGTCAAGCAATTTAAGTTTTACAACTTTTTATTGCTTTTTACAAATATGCTTTTCAGCGAAATTTCTAGTTTTATTTATAATACATTGTTAAATGTTCACAGACACCATATTGTTTTAGGTTGCTTTTATTGGCATTTCAAACTGGGCATTAGATCCAGCCAAAATGAATAGAGGTATTCTAGTTCAGAGAGAAGTTCCAGATAAACAAGAGCTTAAGATGACGGCAAGGTATAGTCATAAATAAAATTAAAGTATTTGAGTCTTTATGCAATAGAAAATAAAATACTAGATTTCCATCCACATTTTGGGGGAGAATGGGGCGGGATGATGAATTATCGTTTTTTATTTTAAATTCTTATTGTGGACCTAAAAGATCAATATAATGTTTTGTTTTATTAACCAGTCAATTGCATACTAATTACATTGTCACTGCACACAATATACTAATCGACAGGATTCGTAAGATGTACAAAATAAGGTGTGTTTAAATTCATTTAGTTCTGTGAAATACTTATACTACGTATCATAGAGCAATAGGTTAAATTACGGGTTTGCATTGTTTGCATGTCCTGTGTGTTTTACCGTGTATGTCGAGTTTTTATTTATATTTCAAGCATTAAATTCCAGTATGACTAGATAATATGTATAGTTGTTGGTTATTCATTTAACATGTTAAAACGTAATGTTATTTGATATTAGTTAAATATGTAATGGTTGAAAATGTCTAGTTTGAAGATAATAATACATATATATTACATTGAAATATAACAAGAATATCTGTAGTACAAATTTTTAGAAAACTTGTCCCTGTATTTATATGTGAACTGAATTCTTGGAATCTCATTGCCCGCTCTGGAATAAAATGTAAAAGAATAAGACTTAAATAAAATGTAAAAGATAGACTTTGCCAATATAAAGTAAAATGTACAGGATGATTCTGAAATAAAATGTACAGGATAGTTCTTAAACTTTCTAGTTCAATTGCTCAGATATTTAAGTTCTATTTAACTCTACTTTCTCCATCAACATAGTTTGCAATGCATTTAGATCTTGTTACCTTTTCTAGTGAACAGTTTTTATTGAATAAAGCATAATGAGTTTTTTTACACAATAACTTACTGAGTTATAATTTATGGGAAAAACTACAACACCACCAATAACGTTTACGATCCTGTAAGTTTATTCATGCACATAAAAATGTCAAAAAACAAACACAAAATCCGAACTTATCAGATACCCTCCGTTAATGATGTTCAATATATGTCCAATACAATGTATATTATATGATCATTGATGTGTTCAATTGATTGATGTTTGTAATTTCATAAATTGTTACATAAAAATCAAGTATTTATGATGTAATTGCCTACCGACTGCGTAAATGTTAGTGTTTAAAATTGAGTTCACTTACTGAAATGCGACATGTTTATTTAGGAACAGTGCGCCATACCAAGTTCCATTTTTCTACAAGCAATTATTATGCTATTGTTATACAAGCATTGCTAAGATATATACATGTATTGAAAACGTAGAAACAACATACGCAAGTTAACAAGTTTTACTTCGGTCGTGTATCTTTTGAAAGATACTTGTTGTTTTACACTCATCACTTGAGGGGTACTGGTTTTCTATGTCATCATTTTTGTCAACACCAAAATAAAAGCACAAATACCTTTAAGAACCTCTGTTTAATACTTTATTTCAATGTCTAAAAAATTATTCCCAACATGTACTCTTTTTAGTACCTAGCAAGGAAAAAAGGTTTTCAAATATTAATAATTCAGTCGTAACCTGTGAGCTATGCAAATATTTCGAGTTGCAAGAAAACACTTTTGATAGAATGTAATGCATAAACGTACTTTGCCCACAGTAACAAATTCATTATAATTTTGGCTTTCATGCACTTTTCTGGGTCTTAAAGGGTCAACATGTTCAATTTACTGATATGTCTTGCAAAATTTGTTTTCTCCTGATTAGCAACTGTAGGTCTGCTATGCAAAAATTTAACTTTCCATTTAAGTCTTGCAAAAACATTATCAAGCAACATTTTAACTCGTTCAACAGAGTCTATCACATAACCTATAATCCTAGGATTATTTTCAGCAAGAACCCCGACTTGATTTAAAGATGCTAAGGATAGAGCTTTGTTCATTTCCTCATCCAAACTGCGTCACATAAGACCACATGACTAAACCTCTAAGATTAGCATTGACATCGCTCTTTCTTTCTGTTGATTTTTCCAGATGTTACAGGGAGGAATTCTTCAAGCAAAATTCACGTCATAATATCCAGCAAGTTACAAAATCATAAGTGAAATTTAAATCTGAACCATAAGTTAACCTTATGATATTGCCCTACGTCAGTCACCATATATGGACACAATGGGTTTTTCTTTATTCGATACCTGCTGCCTTTCAGCAGCAAACCTAAAATGGGATGATAGTTTTAAATGAAGATTGATTCAAAGAAACAAAAACTTTCCAATCATAAATTTTTTCTTTATTTTTTACGTGTAAATATACTCTAGTAGTCATAAAAACATTGTAAATATTGATCATATATTAAAAAAGTCTTACCCATGGCAACTAATACTTCCTTGTCCCTTCAACTGTGGCCACTTGAAACATAGGTTACAAATTTGCAATTTCCGTTATCATCTACACATAGTAAGCTACGAAAATCTCTGTACATGATGTAAAATCCTTTTTCACTCATCAAAAGAGTATATACATAGAACAGATATTTTTTTCGCTTAATTGCTGACCTTTAATCATGAACGTAACTCTAAGTTGCCAGGATACTGAACTTTTATTTTTACAATATCTAGTCCTGAAGTCTTAACCATGTATTACCTGGTTCTAGAAATCTTATTGAGAATGCATCAGCTAAATGAGTAACAGTTTCTAAATGACATATTCTTTTATCAACCTCAGACTGTTCATAATTAATACTAGCAAAACTATCACCTGTAAGACGCCTCTCTGGGAAATCAAGCTTTATCACTTATTTGTTTCCCAAAAAGGCTTCGGAATTCTATTCTCTATACATGTCTCCTGTGTGATAAGCAAGTTACTGGTTATGTATTTCTGCGAATAGCTCCATATTTTTAACTTACACATCTCTTTCTGTGTGGCTGTTATCTTCTTACTATAAGAACACTGTAAGCGCCCATTGCTTCCTGAATCGCTAAACTTAACATATGAATGTCTGTTTATATAGTCAAAGTTGCACCTTGGGTCACCCGGTACAAAGTCATTTAGGTAAACTTTTGGCAGTGAATTTCAATTCATATAATTTTAATCGAGATCCTTTGGTAGCATGGAATTTGCTATCTAGCACAAATGACACACAGTTTGGGCAAACTATTAAATAAATAAAAATTAATGCTGTTCTGATTTTCTTTTCAATGCTAGAAAGTTACGCACGTTTCAAACTGCATTTTAATAAACCCGACAGTTAGATATCCACATTTAACGGTGGATAAAGTTGAACATACCGGTAGCAGCAATGTTGTAGCATGGTTCATCAAACTTTCTTCAATCTTTCAAACTGCACTTCTTCAACTTACCTATTTTTAACATGTTAATATATAACTATAAATGCTGAACAAAAGCTATCAACTATATTAGTTCATGAAATGAGAAAGTTTATCATGAATTGAACAGGCTCGAACAGCAGAATTGACATTTACATACTAAAGGATATCTGTGATGCAGTTAATCAGATTATTTCTAAGAGTTAGGCAATTGGAAACGACAAGAATTCTACATTCAAATTTTAGCCATGTTTAAATGTTTAAATGTCATTTAAAAGTCTGGTTGTGACATCGATAGGTAATTTTTAAGGTGAGTGAAAGCTGATATTGACTGTAGAGTCACAAATTTAAAAGTGGTAGTTTCAGGTGTATAACCTTTGATAAAGGCAATGCAATTTATCAAGACTGCCTGTTGAACTGAAACATCTGCAGCTACCTGTGTCAGTTCTGTTTAATTTCGACAGACAAAGTGTCATAGTCATCCTTCATGGGCGGAATTTTGTCAAATTATTCAGGTCTGCCAATGTCAAATTATCTAAACCATACTATTCTCGCTGACTGAATTTTCGATTCGCACGGATTTTTTTCTCGTACTGTGCCGTTCAGTACTCAGCATTCAAAAACGATAACAACTAAGAATATTTGATATACATTTTTAAATTATATCTAAAAAGAAAGCTTTTGTGTGGAGCATTTATATCCTGGCGGGCGGGTCTACCATGCTTTCACAAAATAACTTTTAAATTGTTCTGAAAATGAAATGACACTGAAATGAAAATACTTTGAGTACTATAGTATAACTATTTTTCATTTATTCATTACACGTGCACATTTTAATATTTTGCATGCTTGATCATATAATCTTGGCGATTGTAATGTGTGAATCAATGCTTATATTAGTGTTAGTTAAACAGTTAAATCTAGGTTGAAGTTTAGGGTATATATATTTCAAAAATATAAAAATGTTTCTTATAGCGGAATTTGCAAAACATCGAAGCAGCTTGAATCATTGATAGAACCTCTGATTGAGCCTATGGCAGTTTCCTACTTAGAGGTCTTCAACAAAGCATCTGAAGAAATGAGAGAATTTTTCGGTTTGAGAGATTTTTACAGGTATGCCATTTAGGATGTTTCTTGTAAAAAGGGCTTCAATGGCCGAGTGGCGTCCAAGCACTTGCTCATCGCCGTATGTATTCAAATTTTGACAGTCGTTTCGGATTCTATTATGTGAGGAAGTTCTTCAGCTTGCTAACAGGCGGTCGGTGTTTCAGCATTTGATCAAAAAAGGGGCACACATGGTTTTCTTTGTCAGTATAGCTGTACACCCTATATCATAGTGCCCGGGTGTCTTAAAAAAACAATAAGGAGTTAAAAGCTCGAATAAAAGACAAAAAAGCTATTTTAAGAATCATTATGTCTAACCATTATTGATTTCTCTGTATTTGTAATACAATTTTGCGTAGTAGTGTAGTAAAAGAAGGTGTATTGGAACTTTTTGCTAATGCGTATGCTGACACGAATGATCTTAGATTTCGACACGTTGCCTTGGAAACTACAAATAGAGTAGACCGTACGATTTTGAAAAACGTCAGCTTTTGGGCCAGACCCAAGATAATTTAAAACGTATCAAATTTTAAAATAGAGGTAAAAGAGCAGAATAGCATGTACATAATGACTATTATAACATTCATTTACATTTATGATAGCTAATTATTAAATGTATTTGTTGCCTTTTTACATTTAACTTTTAAAAATTGATATTTAAAATGCTTTATTGTTCACAATTTATTCTATTCCAGTCTTGTTAAAATGGTTTTCGCTTTTGTTGATAAGTCGAAACAAAGTCCAACATGGCATGAGATGGTACATTCGGTTAAACGTAATTTTGATGGATTGGAGACTGTTGACCCTGTTGAAAGATTCGAAAGTCATCTTACACGAGTGATGCATATAGAAAAAGAGGTAGTTTCCTGTTTAAGCTCAGCTTTGGAAAGAAAGAAATGAAGCTATTATCATAACAGTCTAGTTGGCGTTGGCGACTTTAAAAGTTTATTACTTCAAACTTCGTTTTCTTGCTAATTTTTATTTAAGTCTGCCATTTGTAAAGGGATTAAAATCCTAGAATGCTTTAATATGCAATGGTATGCTATCTTCCAACTTAGCTTTTCACCCTTAGTAAGCTATTTGTTTATTTAAATCCATATAAAACTTATTCACTTCAAACATGAAATACAAATTAATTTGAAAATTTTTTCAAGTTTAGCTCACCTGAGCTTATATCCCTCGTTCGTCCACATTTGTTAGTTAACACTCTAGCGGTCACATTTTTGCCTCAATCATCATCACATTTTGTCAGGATGCTTGTCTAGGTAATTGCTCGGATGAGTTTCAACATCGGTCATCTTTAGGTCACAAGAGCTGAAAATAGAAAAATCTTGTTAGCACTGTAGTGGCTACTGTTTTCATCTAAATATCGTGAAAATTGGTTTGAAAGTTTGTTTTGATGATTTCGAGGTCATGTTTGAATATGGGTCACTTGGGATCAAAAACTAGGTCACACCGCCCAAATATAAAATAAAACCTTGTTTACTCTCTAGTGGTCACATATGTTACTCAATCATCATCAAACTTGGTCAGGATGCTTGTCTATGTAATTGCTCGGAAGAGTTTCAACATGGGTCATCTCGGATGAAAAACTAGGTCACAGGAGCTTTAAATAGAAAAATCTTTTTAACACTAATGGCTACTGTTTTCATTCAAATATCCTAGAAATTAGTCTGAAAGTTTGTTTTTGTGGTCAAGTTTGAATATTGGTCACCTCTGGTCAAAAACAAGGTCTCACCGACGAAATATGGAAAAACTTTGTTAACACTCTAGTGGTCTCATTTTTGCCTCAATTATCATCAAACTTGGTCGGAATGCTTGTCTAGGTAATTGCTCGAAGGACTTAGTACATTTATAATTTCGGATGAAAAACTATGTCACAGGAACTAAAAATAAAAAAATCTTGTTAACATTCTAGTGGCTACTGTTTTAATCAAAATATCCTGGAAATTGGTCTGAAAGTTTGTTTTGATAATTTCTAGGTCAAGTTTGAATGTGGGTCACCTGGGGTCAAAAAAAAGGTCACACTGCCCAAATATGGAAACATCTTTTGAACATTCAGGTGGTCACATTTTTGACTAAATTGTCATCAAACTTGGTCAAGATGCTTGTCTAGGTAATTGCCTTGATGAATTCGAACATTGGTCATTTCGGATTAAAAACAATGTCACAGGAGTTAAAAATAGAAAATCTCGTTAACACTCTAGTGGCTACTGTTTAGATCCAAATATCATGGAATATGGTCTGAAAGTTTGTTTCGATGATTTCTAGGTCAAGATTCTGAATGGATATGGGTTTCATGGGATCAAAAACTAGGTCACACCAGCCTAATATGGAAAATCCTTGTAAACACTCTAGAGACCACATTTTTACTCAACTTTCATGAAAATTAGTCAGGATGCTGGTCCGGGTAATTGCTCGGCTGAGTTCAATGGGGCAGGTGAGCGATCTAGGGTCATCCTGGCCCTCTTGTTAAGGTTTATTTTGTTGAGTATTAAGGTTTATCACTTGGAACTAAGAACGCTTGTTATTTTTTTAATTGGAATGTGTTGATAAAAAGGTTACATTTTTGTTATGCCCCCGCCATATAATGGCCGGGCCATATAGTGTTATCCTGTTCCGTCCTTTCGTCCTTCCGTCATTCCGTCCTTCCGTCATTCTGTCATTCCGTCATTATCAGTTTCCGTTCATTATCTTAGTAACAGTTTCACACATTCAACTCAAATTTGACATATGGATATGTCATGAGAACATACAGGTCCAGTTCGGTCAAACAAATTTGGTCATGGTTCGATGATTTTTTGCAGAGTTATGCCTCTTTTACTTTGAAAAATTTATGAAATTTTCAGTTTCCGCTCATTATCTCCCCAACGGTACAACACATTTAACTCAAACTTCAAATATGGATATGTCATGAGAAAATACAGGTCAAGTTCTAATTTGGTTATGGTTCAATGATTTTTGGCAGAGTTATGCCCCTTTTACTTTGAAAATAATATGAAATTTTCAGTTTCCATTCATTATCTCCCCAATGATACAACACATTCAACTCAAATTTGACATGTGGATACGTCACAGGAATGCGCAGGTCAAGTTCCATTTTGGTCAGGGTTCAATGATTTTTGGAGAGTTATGCCCCTTTCACTTTGAAAATAATATGAAATTTTCAGTTTCCGTTTATTATCTCCCCAACAGTATTTCACATTCAACTCAAATTTGACATCTGGATATGTTTTTGAAATGCGCAGGCCAAGTTCGAATTTGGTCATGGTTCAATGATTTTTGGCAGAGTAATGCCCCTTTCACTTTGAAAATAAATTTATAAATAAATTTGAAATTTACAGTTTCTGTTCATTATCTACCCAACAGTGCTACATATTCAACTCAAATTTGACATATGGATATGTCAAAGGAAAGCGCAGGTGAAGTTTTAATTTGGTCATGGTTCGATGATTTTTTGGCAGAGTTATGTCCCCTTTACTTTGAAAATGATATAGATACATCTTAGGAAAAAGCAGTTTAAGTTTGAATTTGGTCGTGGTTCAAAGATTTTGGACAAGCTTATCTTTCCTGAATGTTGGAAAAATTTTGAACTTTCAGTTTCAGCACTCATACTTTTGTGGAAATGTATGTAGCCATTATTTTGGCTACAAATATGCAATATGCTATTTTCAAAAGGTTAAGACTGAATAATTTCAGTGCCTTGAACATTGTATAAAAATGGTTTGTGTTAACATTGAAAAAGTTTAAGGGCTTTGAACTTTAAATGAAAAAAATAATTTTTGCAAACAAATTTGGAACTTAATATTATAACATCTGAAATTTTGGCTGCAGTTATTGCGGGGGCATCCGTGGCACATTTCTAGTTTCTTCTCCGCTTTGCTTCCTTTTTAACATTTAATTTCTATGATAATCTTTTTGTGTAGGTACATTTCTAAGCATCAAAGATATTAAATTGTAACATGGAATAGTTGGTCACTAATCCTGAATCCTAAGATTTTTTTGTTTTTTTTTCCCGCTTTTTTTATTTTAAAATACTTACTTTTTCTCAAAATCTATTGAAGTTTAAATAATTGTTGACTATCAAGGGCATGTAAATCTGTTAATCATGTTTACAGAATTATGCCTCCTTTTCTATGTTTTTTATTGAACGATTATGGACTGAGAAAAGTGAAGCGCGCTGACTGTTGACAAGTCTGATGAAATCTTGTACTAAATGTTTGTACTTTTATTTTATTGGCTACCATAACGAAGTCAGGACAGCGAGCAAAAAAGAAACAAAGAAGTTACACGTTTCCTGAGCTAGAAAAACAAATGAACTTTGTTTTTTGTGCTATGAATAGTATAATTTATCTTCATTCAACTTGATACTTGTCAGTTTTGATAGTCTTTTGTAGTGTTTGTTCAGATTTGTTCAGATAACTTGAACAAACCACTTTAAATCTCGATAGAATATTTTAACAACATTTTGAACCAATATCCAAGTGCTTGACATTAAACCTTTCGTCAAACAATACGTGTCTTTGGTTCAACAAAGTAGAAAGTGTTTTTTTTTATCCAAATCATATGAATTGTTAACAATAAATTAGGAATAATGCATCGATTGACGGCCATCTTTTTGCTTTGTTCATCGTGACCAAAAACATGTTCCTATTTCTTAATTGACTTTAAACAACATGTCTGTTCTATAAAACTTGCAATAGTTATAATGTGAAAAAGTAAAATAATGATTTAAAAATTGAGTCACGTTTTTGTAGATTCCTAAATACATAAAAACTAATGCCACATGATAAGTACCAAACAAGTACAAATTGATAAATTGTTTAAATCAGTTTAATTCCTTTGCAACAATTCTTACTTATGTCAATGAAATGAAATGGCAACGTGTGTAACATTGAATGTTAAAACAATTACTTTTGTATGAACATTCCCTAGATTGAACTATTTTTTTTCTCTTTGGCTTATTGATCTTAAGCTCGCGCTTTGATATGGTCGATAGAATGAATTTTGAAATAAATATCGACAATTCGACAAATGTGTAAGGTTTCAGAATGATAGAGTTATATGTTAAAAGTTGTCTCTTTCATGTTATCAACACATAAATTGTTTTCTTTTCAGCCAAGGAAAACTGATCCTGATTGTTCAACTGCAGGTCTGATACACGCATGCTTGTTTGATACGAACAATATGAACAGGTATTTACTTGTTAAGAAGACAATGCTAGTAGTTTAAGAAAAAGAAATGAAATATTATTCCCCCCCCCCTATTCATTAGTTTTACTTGTAAATTACCTAGTTTATTCCGTTTGTTTCTTATCAAATGAGAACAGGGAAATTTTCGTTCGCTATATAAATCATATGCTAATACATTACATACATGGTGAACAGCTTCGTACGCTTTCTCATCTACTTAAATGAATATGCAAGGTTATGCTAAATTCTGTATTTTGTTTTAACTTCAAAATTGGAGCAAAAATAATTTATGAATAAAATGTTTATTTATTTTTTGTATTCCTTGACCGTGTAAATTTAATTTGATGGTTTCAGCCATACGAGGTATGATCAGAAAGTTCTAGGCCCAATATTCTTCTAGCCACTACATTGACATCTACACACAATACGTCAATACCGATATCTTATTGAAGATTTCTGACCGAGTTACAGGCGGTTTTACACAAATTAAGTAACATAAAACACACTTTAAGCAGTAAAGGGGTGTGTCATTTAGATAAAATGGAAAAAGTTGAAATCAGAGCCGTCATTAAGTACCTCTGTAAAAAAGGAACCCCCCCCCCCCAAAGAAAATCCATGAAGACTTCATGGATACACTTTGGAAGGAGTCCCTTTCCTAAAGCACTTTAGAAAAAAGGGCTGCAGAATTTATGAGGGGCAGAGATGGCTAGATGGGTCCCCGGTTAGTTGACTGTCGACCAGAAACGGACCAGGCATCACACTTCAAGATATCTTTTGTCTCGCTACGAGGATGAACCTGATTTTGTCTACCGGATCGTAACTTATCACTTCGATCCAGAATCCAAAACAAACAGAGCATGCAGTAAAATCACCATGGCTCATCCCCTCCGAAGAAATTCAAGAGTGTGCAAGGTCGTACCATAAACGGTACGTACTATGCCGACGAATTGTGACGTATACGTCAAGAAATTGCTCCTAAAAGGAGGGGCAAACTGACTGTTCTGCTCCTGCGCGACAATGCGACAGCTCATACATCCCAAGTTACGATGGCTGCTGCAACTGACTGCGGCTTTGAAATTCTTTCCAATCCCCCATATTCTATTCTCCGGACGCTGGCTCTTTTTGCTGGGTCGGGTGGGGGTTGCGTTCATTGAACGCCGCCTTTCCTTGTTGATCTTGTTTGTCATATTTTTGGCCCCCTCTTACTTCTACCTGTTTCCGAAACTGAAAACCAAGCTTCGTGGTAGACGTTTTTGTAGCAATGAATATGTCATGAAGGCAGTCAATTAGTTCTTTTAGGACCAAAATAGAGAGTGTTATTTTGAAGGGTTAAACAAGTTGGAGCACAGGTGGGCAAAGTGCATTGATGTAGAGGGCGATTATTTTGAAAAGTAAGACCGTTAGTTGGGTTCTCTGACTACCGGCAGTACATCGAGTCAAGAACTTTTTGATCAATTCTCGTATTATTTAAACAGAATATTTACGTATTTTATACTCAGGGAGAGCCGATATTTGTTGCTCATAACGGAAACATACGGAGCTTTGTCTATCATTCAACAACAAATATTATCTGGAGGGATTCAGAACAGACCAATTACAATATTTGGTAGCAGTTTTCCTAGTGATCAAGAGTACACCCAGGTTTGTTATCTTTCATGTAACATGATTATTCCGGTTAAGGTCTGAGTATCTGAATACTCTATTTCAAAACAATATTATCAACAATAATGCACAAACGAAAATCTTGAAAAAAGTGTTATAAATAAAGCGAGAACAAACATCAAGGAAATGCGACACATTTTATAAAAGGTTTTAAAGATGATTCAAGTGAAATTAATGTAACGCTAGGTTGTCTTATGCAAAGTTATTTACGAAAGCCAAATGTTTTTTAACGGAAACTCATTTCGTTCTTTAGTTATGCCTTACAAGTCCCCTCAATTATGTTTTATACATGTTGTATTTATACGTATATTTCTTAAAACATTTAGCTAGAGCTTATTTGCAAGCATGTAACATAGCCTGTAAATCCTCTGCACAAATAAATTTGTGTTAAAAGTTCTTTTGTTTGTTTCAAAACTGGATCAGTCCAATGTCCTAGAACTTTATATTAACCATTGTCAAGTATGCCTGAACAACAGTTATAAGTTCATGGTCCTTAAGTAAAAAGTATATCATACTAAAGTATTAAAGCTTTCTCTCTTATTTAAGGTATGCAGAAACATAAACAAGATTAAGCTGTGTATGGAAGCTGGTAAAACAGTGCTTTTGTTGAATTTGGAAAACCTATATGAAAGCTTGTATGATGCCCTAAACCAGTATTATGTGTACTTTGGTGGCGACAGATACGTCGATCTTGGTCTAGGAACACACAGAGTAAAGTGTACTGTTCACGAAAATTTCAGGTAGTATTTATTGATATTTCAGCAGATAAAGTTAAGGCATATTAGAACATATGGAGTAAAAGTATATATGAAAGATTTATCTGACCACTTTTAAAAACAGTATTCGCAATATTGAAGATATTTTATTAATTATGCTGATGTTGAGATTTTTGTATGAACTTACTTTGCTTTGGTAAAAGTTTCGTTTTACTTAAATCTATAATATAATTTATATATAAAGGCTTAAAATTATTAACCTTATATCACGAAAATTGCTGATTTAAATATTATTTTAATATTTTTTTTTTTCATTTTAAAATTTGTCGTAATCTAAGCTAATCTTTTTTAATCAATTTTGCTTGAGAGAATTTTTATAACTCTTAAGGCATGTAATACTATTTATTTTCAATATGTTTTTCGGACATTTGTTTGTCAACCATAATTTACAACTGTCAAATAATCTATTCCTTTGTGAATTTTACTTACAAAGTTTTGCATTTTTTGTATCCGATATTGTCATTATCAATGAGCATATCGTAAATCTATATATCGTTTACTACCATCTCTAGGAAGATACCGATTAAGCAATGTATTTAAACACCGGTACTGTTGGACTAGTGGATAAGGCGTCCGTCTTCGGATCGCGGGGTGGGGGTCGAAGGTTCGAGCGTTAAAAACTTCAGTTGAATGTTCCTCGTGAGACTCATTCCGAAATGGTCGCTTCGTGAGCCATGAGGTAGTTAAAATAAATGGATACAAATTTATATCCACCTGACGCATGGCATAGTGGTAAGAGTTGGATGTACATGGTATGAAAGAAAAAGTGTATCATAAGTCAGGAATGGCTGGCCTTTTCAATAGGGGTGACACTATAATAACCAAGACCTTTACCCTTTTTATATACATTGGATATCGCCGTTAAATATAAAAATTTCCGGTTGTCTAAAAAGATATTTTATTTGACACAGTTTTTAGTAACTGAAAGCTGAACTTTCTCCTTCAGACTTATTGTTGTTGCTGAGAAGAAGACTGTGTACAAAGTGTTTCCAATACCGTTGATCAACCGTTTGGAGAAACATTTTATGAATATCAACACAATGCTGACGGACACTCAACAAGAACTCGCTTCAAAACTGAAAAACTGGGCACACGCTTTTTCAGGGTAATAAATTTACTTTCGCTTGTCATAAAAACAGGTATGTTCATTCTATTAAAACGTTTTACAAGATTTTTCCTTTTTTTACAAAGCCAATAAGAAAGTCTCTTAACATTCAAAATATATGTAGTTACTACAAAGTTCACATGCTTGTTTTATCTTTTTTCAACAGACAATCCGGGTTGTCTGTCAGTGAAAACTTTGTTGGATATCACGAGGATGTTTGTTCATCAGTCATTCTTTACACGTGGGAAGCTAATACAAATGCTGTTAAGACGGATGATCAATCTGAATTCGTTGAAAAGGTTGGACTTTTTTAATTTGTCATTAACAGAATATTAAAGTTGATTTTCCCTAAACATATAAAAAACAGGC